>NC_092345.1:86196577-86496577 GCF_963676685.1 Mytilus edulis | reverse complement strand
AATTTAACATCCTGTCTCATTTTATACCAAAAATATCTCTGTTTAATTTTTGATAGAGTCTTTCTTACACCCAGATGACCACCGGTCACTGTGTTATGTACTTGGTTCAACACGAACCTTTTAAAATTAGCTGGAAGAACAATATGTAGATCATAATGTTTTCCATTATAGCTTTCCCATTTTCTATATAAGATTCCATTGACAAGAATTAAAGAATTTAATCTTGACCAATAAAATTTAACTTCAGGACTCATATGGGATACATCTGCCCATATGGGTTTAACTTCATCTATTTTCCATTGGATAATTATACTGATTACATCATCAGATAATTGAGATTCTGAAACATTTTCAAAATTTATCTCTTTAACTGGGTCGTCCTTCTCATTTTGACTGCAACCATAATCCTTAGATCTGGTACAAACTCTTACTATCTCAGACTGAACAGGGAGTACATCAGGGTTTTCATCTGGACCCTTACTTCTAAATTCATTATGAATTACATGACTTTTTACTTTGTGGCACGTCTCGTCACTTGTCATGTTTGGCCAATCTTCATTTTTACCGCTAATACTAATTGTTGTAATTGATTGTTTGACACTAACATCTTGAACATTTCTGCAAGATTCACGAATAGTGACATTATCATTACATTTTTCAACCGTTAAAACGTTTCATGAGTTGGAACCAATTCATAATTCATTTCTGCTCTAGCACAGTGAGGACATTCTTTGTTATAGCAAGGACGTCTACTTAGGGCGTCTGCATTATTGTGGGACCTTCCAGCTCTGTGCTCAATTTTAAAATCATATGATGCCAGGACCTCGAACCAACGAGCTAACTGACCTTCTGGATTCTTAAAATTGAACAACCAACTTAATGCACCATGGTCACTTCTAACCTTGAAGTATTTACCATATAAATAATGGTGAAAATGTTTAATAGAGGCTACTACAGCTAGTAGTTCTCTTCTCGTAACACAATATTTTCTCTCAGATCTACTGAAAGTTTTACTAAAGTAACAAATTACTTTTTCTACTCCATCCTGGAGTTGGGATAGTACTGCTCCCATACCATCATTACTCGCGTCGGTATCCAAAATAAATAAATCCTCCCTGGTAGGGTAGGCTAAAATAGGTGCACTAATTAAAGTAGTCTTTAATTCCTCAAAAGATTGTTGACATTCTTCTGTCCAGACAAACTTTTGGTTTTTCTCAGTAACCTTATACATAGGCTTAGCTTTATCAGCATATTTCAAAATAAATTTTCTATAATAGGATGTTAATCCTAGAAAACTTCTCACATCTTTTATACTCTTGGGCACTGGCCAGTCCTTAACTGACTGAACTTTATTAGGGTCAGTAGCTACTCCACTTTCGCTAACAATGTGACCTAAAAATTTAACTTCTTTCTTAAGAAAGTTACACTTCTTGGGATTCAGCTTTAAATTAGCTGCTTTTAATCTTTTAAAAACTTCTTTCAAGTTTTTCATATGTTCCTCAAATGATTTTGAGAAAACAATTATATCATCTAAATAAACTAAACAAATTTTCCAGGTCAAACCTGATAAAACTGTCTCCATCAATTGTTCAAATACAGGGGCACTATTACATAGACCCATTGGCATTCTCTTGAACTGCCAGAGACCACCCCCTGGAAAGGAAAAGGCTGTTTTTGGTCTATCTTCTTTGGCTACCGGAATCTGATAATATCCTGACTTCAAATCGACGGTTGAGAAGAACTTGGAGCCCGACAAGGAGTCTATAGTGTCATCTATTCGGGGCAAGGGGTAGGATGGGCGTAAAACCAATAAATTTACGGCGCGAAAATCAATACAGAATCGCCAACTACCATCTGACTTCTTCACGAGAACTATATTGGAGTTCCAGGGACTTGTAGAAGGTTCTATAATATCTTGCTTAACCATTTTCTGAATCTCAGCTTCAGCATCCTTCATTCTAGCTAGGGGTATTCGTCTGGGTCGCTGACGTACTGGAGGGTTATTTCCAGTATTTATGGTATGTTCAACTAAATCAGTTAAACCAATGTCCTCAGAGGACTTTGAGAATATGTCACTATATTCTATTAAAAGGTCTCTAAATTTCTCCTTTTGATCTTTATCAAGATTAGCTTGATTAGACTCAAATACTTCATGTAAATAATCAGGTAATTGTCTCCCCTTATTTACTATAGTTTGGCCACCAGCCACACTATTTACAAACTCAGAAGTTTGAATATCTTCTTCGTCTACTTTATTGCAGGTTGCAATAATTGTACCCTTATATAAAGTGCAGGGCTCTTTATTTAAATTTATTATCCTCAAAGGAATGTTATACATCTCTGGATGTACAATTGATCTTGCCACCAATAAACCATTCTTCTCCATAAACTTCTCATTAGGTTCTATTAAACCAGCTAAACCTCTAAAAATAGGCTTATCTGACTCCCCAGAAACAATCATTTCTGAGTTAGGAGGCACTTCTACTGTCTCTTGCATAGCCACTCTATAACAAGATTTAGCACTGCTTGCATAATGATAACATTGAATTATCTCCCCTTTAATCTTCAGCTTATTTTGACTTAACAAGACATCACAGTCATGAGTCACAAGAAAATCCATTCCAATGATACCTTCATTGGAAATATCAGCCACTAAAACATTGTGGTGATAAATATAATTTCCAAGACAAATTTCAACATCAATTTGTCCTATAAATTGTGCACCATCACCAGTAGCAGTAATTAAATTAATATTCACAGGATTCATTTTTTGAAGTAATGAGGGATTTATTTCATCAATAAATTTCTTACTTAAAATAGTAACATTTGCTCCAGTATCCACAAGAAAAGCTAAACATTTATCATTAATTTTAGCTCTGACAAATAATCCCTCGTTATTTGCCAAAGATTCATTTATCTTTATCGACTTGGGCCATTCTGTCCCGGCCTGGCTCCGACCCCTGAGTCCGACCTCAACTGGTTTCCCTGTTGATAATTATTCTGATTCTGACCAAAATTATTATTTCTCTGGTTAAAATTTCTATTCCCCTGACCAAAATTCTTATTCTGGTTATTATATCCTCTCTGACCATTTTGATAGTTCCTCTGTTGGTTACCTCCCCCTTGGCTATTCCTATTTTGGTTTTGGGACATACCCTTAATATTTCTGGACAATGAGACCAGTTCTCTTTTAAAATCACTCAATTCATTTTTTAAGGATTTTAAATCTTCCCCCTTGTCATCATTCAACTCTGTATTAAATTTAGCATTAGTCTGAACTGAATCTGCCTGTCTAACCATCCTCCCTTTTTGTCTCTCTGCTAACTTTAACGTCTCTAGCCTAACAGCTAGTGTTTCTGCTTCATGTATGGATTTAGGGTTAGATTCCCTAAGTCTTAGTCTTAAATCAGCATCTTGTAAAGCATCTATAAAATGTTCTAGTGCTAATACACTAGTTATTGTGGATTGGGCACTTGGATAAGCTTGCCTAGTCAATTAAGAGACTGAGCTAACTCAGGTAAACTTTCTTCTTTACCTCTCATACGGGTCTGAAGTTTTGCCCTAAAAAGTTCTGATTTCTCAGCTGAACCATATCTATTGTCCAAAACTTTTACTAAGCTATTATAATCTTTCCTAGATTCCTTATCTAGTTCATTTAAAAGAGCTCTTGCTCCCCCTTTTAAACTACCAGCCAAATATAATGATTTGGTTGCATAATTCCAACCGTTTATTTCAGCTAAAATTTCAAATTGAGCTAAATATTCATCTAAATCTTCATCTCCCTCATACAACTGTGGCTTCATGGTTACATTACTAGACTTGGGTAAATGGGTATGGGAATTGGTCAATCTTGGAACCTTGGGTCTATCCAGTACAGCATAGTTTTGATTTATATTATACATTTTATCTTTATTAAATGAATAAAAATCATCTGTGTTTTGTTGTTGTTTTTCTGTATTTAGACTTGTCTGATTAGCTTCATCAGGAACTGCTTGCCCATCACCTTTAGATTTGTTTTCAGTGTTTACAATGTCACTCATGTGATTATTGTGATTTACTAAATCTTTATTTTGTTCAATAGTTTTATAATTGGTAGAAATATTTCTCTTGTTTTCATATACAGCATCTTCAATTTTGCTTATGCGGTCTTTAATACAAGAAATTTCCTCTTGAAAATCTCTTTTTATCTGATTTACAGCAATGATAACTTCTTTTTGACAATTAGAAAACTCATGGGTCATCTCCCCAAATTGGTTATGAAATAGATTTTTAAGGTTTCTTAATTCATTCATGAATAAGTTTTGTTCTTTGTCATGGTTAATTGTCTGCTCTGCATAGTCAACACTATCAACCTTCTGTTCATTTAAAGGAATGGTAATTTCCCCATCATTTTCCTCTTGGAAAGAATGATTTACATCTATAATTACTTCTCTAGAATCATCCATATTGTACTAAAATTTTAATAATTCTTACTATAAAAATTTAGTGAAATCAGGTAAATATACTAAAGCTTCTTTAGTATAATTTATAAATTATTTATTTCAACCACCAAATTCAAAGTTAATAGAATCCCACTTCTGACACCAATGTAACGATTTCGCCCCTTAAACCGAGTGGTAAGTTAAATTGAATAAGGAGGCTCGATCGAACATAATTTGCATGGATCCTTTGAGTTGGTATATGGTTGAAATAATAACTGAGGGCCCTCATGGGGTTTTTGATTATGTGATTACTTGGCCGTTTTTTTAATGATTATTTGATTATTAAGCCAAATATTTCATGATTATTTGATTACCTAGGACTGTATTTTTAGTTTATGATTATTTGATTACTAAAGATAAGCAAATATTTAATGATTATGTGATTATATTGGCAAAAAAATGGTGATTATGTGATTACTAGGACCCCCCCCATGAGGGGCCTCATAACTAAGTCAGGTATAAAGTTCAGATGCATTTTATATAACATCTATATAATCAAATATTTACAATTGATCATAAAAACATACATTTATATTTATATACAATTTGCCGTAATCATCTCATAAAGGTTTCTCTCTGCTAAAGTGAAAGTAGATTTCCAGAAAACCTCTCTCATCGTATTTATAGAAAGTTGACTAAGTGGAACGACAGCTGACGGGACTTTCCCGTAGGTCGAAGGTCGTATTCTTCTTCTTCAAAACAAACAACGGCCCTGTGTAAGAAGGTTTAGTTTTCTTAAAACATTCAAAACCTTCACACTAAGTAAATTATAAGGACATCAAGACAGCATAAATTCCGACTGCTCTTGCAGGCGGTGAGATTAAATCTGAAGTTCGTTTCGTCAACCTTCTATTTATAATTTTCCGGTCAATGGCTCGACCAATCAAAACGTTTGTTATGTTCACAGGCAATCTCGTGTTGCAGACCGCCAATACACAAATAAATATGGCTTCTCTTGTAAATAAATTATGGCACTGCTGGTATTTAGATGATTACGGCTAAAACACAAGTTATTACATTAAGAAAATAAATAAGCTAATAAGGTAAACACATTATCGCATCATATATCATAAAAATACAGGCCAACCAACCGTGAATATTCTGTACGAGGTGACATTCCATCGTAAAAATAGCGTAGCGAAAACGTAAACAAAAACAGCTGACTCGTAAAATTACTACTATAGAATATGGAGAACACGAGTACTATTAATTTAATAATACGATCACTAAATCGTAACAATATACATTACATGATACATGCCACTCGTCTAAACATCAACCCAACAATGTTAGATAAATTACATGATACATGTATATACATTACATGATACATGTATATACATTACATGATACATGTATATACATTACATGATACATGTATATACATTACATGATACATTTATATACATGATACATGTACATACATTTGTAGGTGGAAGAAAAATAACTTCTGTACATTTTTGAATACATGTACCTTGCTGATTTCCCAACTTTGTTTGAATCAAATGCATTTTACACATGGTATATATATATATACAAGTGAATTTGAAATTCAATTGCTTAAGGGAATACGATACAGTAGCAGGGGCAGATAATAACGTTTTCAAAACTGTCCGTGTTGTTTTCGCGACGTTGGTAACCAGAACGTTGTAATTTCGCGATGTTTCTAATAAGAACGTTAACATTTCGCGACGTCGCTTTAGAATAAGTCATATTTCGTGGAATATTCTCTGACGTCATTAATTTCGGTTTGTAATTAAATGGTGTCTTTTGGTATTGGTCATCATATTTGTATTTGTTCATTGTTTTGTACTTAAATCAGGCCGTAAGTTTCCCGTTTGAGTTGATTTGCATTTGTCATGTATAGGGGCCTTTTATAGCTTACTATGCGGTATGGGTTTTACTCATTGTTGAAGGCCGTCCGATGTCCTATAGTCGTTAAGCAATTTGGTCTCTGATTGAGATTTGCCTCATTTGTAATAATACCACGTCTTCTTATTTGCATGTATAAGCACGTCCCTATTATACTTCAATGTATTGAGAGATAAAAATTGAAGTATCGGCAAATTTAGACTAATTGCAGACAGACAGATCAGAAAGTGTACACACGTTAAAACTCGTCGTATAATTAGACGATCGGACAGACGAACAAATTGTTTTCAATATAGCTCTACTTCTAGACAAACAAGTACGCCAATATTCATACGTATACGCCGTAAAAAAAAGGTTATGTAACTTATCTATTGATAAAGACATCTTTCAATACTATTCTCTTATACCGGCTGCTGCACTTCCTATGAAATATTATATTACAACTTCATTTTCGGTCGATTGAGGCAATAATGGCATGAGTTAAATTGCACAAAACAGCTCTTATTATAAAACAAGAAGTACTGCTTATAATTTAAATTTGAAAGATGATTATCTTTTGAATGTAAAAATAAAATAAAAATCAAAGTACGTCGAGACCTAAAGTTGACGATACGGTATCGGTTTTGTCATTGTTGAAGGTTATACTGTTTTAAGGTATCGCCTCACTTAATTTATAGTTGGTTCACATTTTGTGATGTCAATAAAGTTGTCTATCCTCTTACAGTTCATGAAGCAATTTAGAACTAATCTCGGACGGAGATGCACCTTTATTTCAATCAGATTTTCTTTTTTGCCGTACATCTGACAAAGCAATCTGCTAGAATTCTTTTTTATAGTCTTTTTTTTTTATGAAAAGGTTCCTGTCCAAATTTCGTTTCGTAAATGTTTAGCACAAATGTTTTTTTTTCATTTTATGATTTACCATCTTATAAATTTTTATGATAAGTATCAACGCTTTGAAAAACACCTGCAAACTCGTGTACGGCGGGAATGCTTACACGACGTTGTTGCGATTAAAACTAAATTTAACGTAATTTAGCGCCATACTGACAGACGTCGTAAAAAATTAAGGTTTATGGCTTTTATTGAAAAAACAAGCACATGGACCCCAATTTTTTTCTTTTGCAATCAATCAAGTACTGTTTCGAGAACACTCCGCCAAAATTTCAGGAAAAAATCAACGATCAAATTTTTTTCTGCACTGCCGAAAAGACGCAAAAATATGTTCAATTTCTTTATTTCGGATATAGCAATCTAAATCCGGAACATGATGATTTGATTTAACCTTAAACTTGTTTCAGCATGTTGATGCCATGGATCAAGGGAATATTTTACAAAAAACCCGGTTAAGTTATGACTTTTCATTCAAAAGTATTGTTACTTTCTTTAAAAGTCATAATTTATGAAATTTCAGGGATTTTCTTCCAAATATGCAAATTTCGAACCAAATTATCTCAAAAAGTAAGTCATGAAGGTACTGTTTTCTTTGCATTTTTGAAAAGTACACATTGAAATTGACCTTCTATCAAAATTTTAAGAAAAAATCAACGAGGGATCTCTACTGTATCGTATGCCCTTAACAATCATAAGCTATCATTGGCTATACAACATTTGATGGATGATATTATTATATTCAACATGTTCAACAATATACCATCTTTAATAGATCAAGTCAAATAACAATGAATAATTTGCAGAAATTGTAAATTATAGGGTATCTGTATCTGGGTGGTTGGGTAATTATATATACACATGTAATCCCTTTTTAGATTATGTGCCCATAGCAATATTCTTTGTTGGATGGGCCAGCCTACATGTACATGTACTTTCAAATATTTTCCAAAGCATTACTTTGCTTATATAATAGTTATCAAAAGCACATGAGTTACACCTCATTGTCACATACTACACTCATCAATGACATGTCATAACATCTGACATACACATGTACTAAAACTAATTGTTCATGTTGATGGTACATTGTACAAAAAATTCAGTGACATATATTTTAGTATAACTTGGCATACACAATGACCTTGATAACTAATAATATAAATCATAATCAACATAATCATGATAAATGCTTAATACTGCATACTTACATGAATTATCCATACTCATATCTAGGGTAATAAATTGATCTAAATATTAAAACTAAAGCCTCTAAAGAGCCTCAGCCGTAACAGTGTCGCTTACCTTGGTCTATTTGAATATTAAACAAAGGACGGAGATAGATTCATGACAAAATTGTGTTTTGGCGATGGTGATGTGTTTGTACATCTTACTTTACTGAACATTCTTGCAATTGCTGTTTACAATTATCTCTACCTATAATGAACTGGTCCAGTAGTTTCAGTGGAAAATGTTAGTAAAAATTTACAAATTTTATGAAAATTGTTAAAAATTGACTATAAAGGGCCATATCTCCTTAGGGGGTCATGTTGACTTATTTTTTGGTCTTACTTTGCTTTACATTATTGCTGTTTACAGTTTATCTCTATCTATAATAATATTCACTTAAGGTAATAACAAAAACCGCAAAATTTCCATAAAATTACCAATTCAGGGGCAGCAACCTAACAATGGATTGTCAGATCCATCTGAAAATTTCAGGGCAGATTGATATTGACCTGATAAACATTTTAACCCCAGTCGGATTTGCTCTAAATGCTTTGTTTTTAGAGTTATAAGCCAAAAACTGCATTTTACCCCTATGTTCTATTTTTAGCCATGGCAGCCATCTTGGTTGGATGGCCGGGTCACCAGACACATTTTTAAACTAGATTAGTAGATACCCCAAAGATGATTGTGGCAAAGTTTGGACTAATTTGGCCCAGTAGTTTCAGAGGAGAAGATTTTTGTAAAAGTTAACGACGACAACGGACGCCAAGTGATGAGAAAAGCTCACTTGGCCCTTTGGACCAGGTGAGCTAAAAATGAACAAATTGATACCGGATTTGTATAATTCCAAGACTGTTAGTTGGCACCACAAGCCATGAAGCAGCACATCTATTTTGGATGGGCAAATATCCACTTTTTGAAAAGGGAAGAGCTCTGACGTCCCACAGCCCCAGATTGCCTGGCAAAACAGTTGTTGGAGGTCAGAGTAATCTGGGACTAGGAGGGATCCTGATCCTGAAATCCTGGGCTTAAAATAGAAATCCTGAGGTCCTGAATTTAAAAAAATTTAATTCCCGTCATCCAGAAATTTAAACAAAGAATTCCCGGATCCCGAAAGGATGAATCTCAAAATCCTGACGTTAAAACACCCAATATTGGAGTCCCAATAAAGGTCCTATCCCCCTTCCTTAATGATGCCAGTACCTGACACATGTGCATTGTATCATCAAAATCAGCCCATATTTAAGTAGCATAAGTATTCTACTTTACAATAAATAGCTAAAAGTTTACATGTTAACAATTTTGTAGAACTGCTAAATATTAAGACAGGGGTCTTACTCACAGGCATTTGTTTCTATCTATTCGAAGACCCACTATCAACGTACATTTACGAGAAGGTACCCAACTACTTTTTTCACGTTGTTGTATTTTGTAGGAGGACTTAAACGATAACATGAAAATTTATTGTCAAATCTTGTGTATTGGGGGTAAAGGGGTACTCTAGTCTAAGGGTAAACAGATGTATTTACACTTATATGCAAATTTGTCTGCCATTACATAAAATCACACAGGTTCCCGTAAACTTTGACATCATAATTCAAAACATTTGACGTCACAACTAAAAAGTGATTGTTGCTTGACGTCAAAAGGTTATTCAGAGGTGATATAAGGTCATTTGGATGCAAAATACTGCTAAAGACCAAAATTGTAAATACGTTTATACAATGTATATCATCTGAAAGAAAAACTTTTAATGAATCGAATGGTGTATGGGACAAGAAATTTGAGACTGAATTGACAGAGAAATAAGGGTTTTAACCCTCTTGCTGCCAAAGGGACATTTATGGCTTCTACACACAAATCTTGTTGATTGTGTAGAACATCAAAGGTCCATTGTAACGTCACAATACTCAGGGCCTGTGTCGCTCACCTTGGTCGATGTGAATGTTAAAGGAAGCAGATGGATTCATGACAAAATTGTGTTTTGGTCATGGTGATGTGTTTGTACATCTTACTTTACTGAACATTCTTGCTGCTTAAAATTATCTCTATCTATAATGAATTTCAGTGGAAAATGTTAGTAAAAATTTACAAATTTTATGAAAATTGTTAAAAATTGACTATAAAGAACAATAACTCCTTAGGGGGTCAATTGACCATTTCGGTCATGTTGACTTATTTGTAAATCTTACTTTGCTGAACATTATTGTTGTTTACAGTTTATCTCTATCAATAATAATATTCAAGATAATGACCAAAATCGGCAAAATTTCCTTAAAACTAACAATTCAGGGTCAGCAACCCAACAACGGGTTGTCAGATTCATCTAAAAATTTCAGAGCAGATAAATGTTGACCTGATAAACATTTTTACCCCATGTCAGATTTGCTCTAAATGCTTTGGGTTTTGAGTTATAAGCCAAAAACTGAATTTTACCCCCATGTTCTATTTTTACCCATGGTGGCCATCTTGGTTGGATGGTCGGGTCACCGCACACATTTTTCAAACTACTAACCCAAAAGATGATTGTGGCCAAGTTTGGATTAATTTGGCCCAGTAGTTTCAGAGGAGAAGATTTTTGTAACATATTACTAAGATTTACGAAAAATGGTTAAAAATTGACTATAAAGGGCAATAACTCCTAAAGGGGTCAACTGACCATTTCAGTCATGTTGACTTATTTGTAAATCTTACTTTGCTGAACATTATTGTTGTTTACTGTTTATCTCTATCTATAATAATATTCAAGATAATAACCAAAAACAGCAAAATTTCCTTAAAATTACTAATTCAGGGGCAGCAACCCAACAACGGGTTATCCGATTCATCTGAAAATTTCAGGGCAGATAGATCTTCACCTGTTTAACAATTCTACCCTTTGTCAGATTTGCTCTAAATGCTTTGGTTTTTGAGTTATAAGCCAAAAACTGCATTTTACCCCTATGTTCTATTTTAAGCCATGGCGGCCATCTTGGATGGTTGGCCGGGTCACCGGACACATTTTTTAAACTAGATACCCCAATGATGATTGTGGCCAAGTTTGGTTTAATTTGGCCCAGTAGTTTCAGAGGAGAAGATTTTTGTAAAAGTTAACGACGACGACGGACGACGACTGACGCCAAGTGATGAGAAAAGCTCACTTGGCCTTTTAGGCCAGGTGAGCTAAAAAGGTAACTGTTATACTTGATTATGTTAAATATTAATATTCATTCACAATACACCATACACGCTTTATTTAAAAGAACTGGATAATTTATTTAGGGCTCAAATACCACGATTGAAATCTCAGTTAGGATTTTTTTTTGTAAAAGTACAAACATGTTAACCGATTTACTTGTATTGCCATACGATATTTCAATACATTTTAAACCTGTTTCACTGCCTTAAAAATGTTTATTTTCATTTGAAATGGGGATGTTAAATTAGTAGTAGACACAATGATTTCTATTCCTATCATATATATCATAGATATCCTTTCCCAGTGGCAACCTCTTTTTTCTGGCATTCACCACAGATCTTTTACTCTGTAGGACTCATTGAGCAATATATTTATTGTATATTGAATTTCAGACGTCCTTAATATTGCATGAAATATTTGCCACTGAACGTTGAGAAGAGAACAATTTATCAATTAACAGATTTAAAGATATTTCGTGTATGTCAATTACAGTGTGTACTTTATCAAAGTAAATGAAAATGAATTATTATTGATTCAGGTTCACTTGTTGACAATAGAAATTTATTTTAGAGTATGTTTTTTTTTTAATTCGTATTCTTTAAAATTTTGAGCAATAAGTGGTCAACAAAATTATAATAAACATGATTAAAAAATAAGCAAAATGAATATGGATAATAATTTTAATATAAAAAATATGTCCTCGCCTACAGAAACAAGGATTGAAATCATAATAATTTTAATCTGACACGTTTGATACTTTACAACAAGAAGTAGTTCATAGAATCATAGAACAGCTGCTCGGAGATTTTATTTATTTTTATTAATTTGTACACGCTTTGTTTTTATTTTCATTTTCATTGAGTGCCGTTGTTTTGCCGTTTATATAATTATTTGAGAGATTTTTTTACAGTATTTATACCAATTACCTAATAAAATCAAAGCGCGAAAGCACTGTAAAGGCAGTTAATTACAGGTTGTGTGTATTTCTAGTCCAGTTATATCATTATCTTCCATAGAACAGAGGTGGTTTGTAGAATTTAAGATTTAGAGTTCTTTTGTACCTAGTTCACCTATATCTATAGTCTACTGTTTACAGTACTTATATTTTCTGTGCCTCGCCATGAAATGCATTTTTAGCCATGGCCTTGTCAGTTTGCTTTAAATTTATGAGTTTGACTGTCCCTTTGGTGTCTTTCGTCCCTCTTCTTTAGACATATAAGAGCTTTTCCTTTTCAATATAAATAGACTATTTTTAATTATTGATTGTATACGCATATTCTATGACTCCCATAAAAAATAGTTCACAAAGATTGACTAGTCTCTGTACTGTGTGTATAGCAAGAACATCAAGTAACATAATGGTAAATGTACATAGTAACACATCAACTTTTTTGATGACCATACCTGCCAACTGTCAGTATTTGCAGAGTATTTCCCCCATCGAGCTCGAGGCTCCCAAATGGAAATTTTGTAAGAGCAATTTTGTCGACTATTTTAAAGAAAACAATTAATTCAACAATGGCAATGAGCTTGTTTATGCACGAAGAAGCCAAAAACGGCTATTGGTACTTTACGGAACGGAACGGAACGGAACGGAAAAGAATTTCATTTAAGGTATCCAAAGGGGGCATTTATCAAAATTTCGAAAAATCTTTAAAACAAAACAAACTTTAAAATTTCTGTGTTTTACGGTTTTCCATATACAAATAACACAAATGTATACTAAATCTCATCTTCACAGGTGAAATGTGTAATAATGTATAACATCGGGAAATACTCTGTAGATGAATATGTAGGATTGTCCTGATAAATTATCATGAAATTAACGCATTTGCAAGTCATGCATTATGATATCTAGACTGACCTCACGTCGTCCTTGATTAGAGACAGTGATCAAGTTGAATCTGATTTAAACTTATTAATTTATTTTTCCGTTCCGTTCCGTTCCGCAAAGTACCAATTGCTCTGAGGAATTGGTATTTAACGGAAAAAACGGAAACAGACATCTTTAATGTAATTAAAGCTGTATGATAACAAAAATTGTCTGACACCTCTTTTTGCATGAGTGGTATGTGTTTTAGATAGCATTTTCGACTTGATCAATAATAAAAAATTTAACACAAAGGCAGGTTACACAAAAAGTCTTTCTCCTTCCATCGGTAATTATATTTTAAAAAAGAGGCCTTCAACAGCCCGTTCCGACGATGATTAGAGACAGTGATCAAGTTGAATCTTTATTAAATCTTTTAATTTATTTTTCCGTTCCGTTCCGTTCCGCAAAGTACCAATTGCTCTGAGGAATTGGTATTTAACGGAAAAAACGGAAACAGACATCTTTAATGTAATTAAAGCAGTATGATAACAAAAATTGTCTGACACCTCTTTTTGCATGAGTGGTATGTGTTTTAGATAGCATTTTGGACTTGATCAATAATACAAAATTTAACACAAAGGCAGGTTACACAAAAAGTCTTTCTCCTTCCATCGGTAATTATATTTTAAAAAAGAGGCCTTCAACAGCCCGTTCCGACGATGATTAGAGACAGTGATCAAGTTGAATCTGATTTAAACTTTTAAATTTATTTTTCCGTTCCGTTCCGTTCCGCAAAGTACCAATTGCTCTGAGGAATTGGTATTTAACGGAATCAACGGAAACAGACATCTATAATGTAATAAAAGCAGTATGATAAAAACAAGTCAGACCCTTCTTTTTTGAATGAGTGGTAAGTGTTTTAGATAGCATTTCGACTGGATCAATATTTAAATAAACAGCTGCGCCATGAGCGCATGATACGCCCGTCGTCTTGTGAAAAAACATAAATCTTTTTTGAATAACACAGGGTTGTACAGGATGTCATGCTTAGTATATCCTGACTCATTCCTTATTCCCGCTCAATAGGAAGATTGTACAAGATGTATTTGGAAACCCGACGCAACATTAGCCTGTTAAGTTTTAAGCAATAGAGATACAGCGCAACATGTGAAAAAAAACCTCTTTTTTTACAAAATCTCAATAACTCGAAAATATAAAAATGAATCATCACCAAAAAGTATACAGATCTTTAGATTAATATAACAAAGAAGTGTGTAAAGTTTTAAGCAATAATCATAAATCGTTTTTGAGATATGGTGCGACATGTAAACCCCCCCTTTTTTTTTTTTACAAAATACTCAATAACTCAAAAATGACATTTTGAATCATCACCAAAAAGTATACAGATATATTAAGATTAATATAACTAAGAAGCCTTTGAAGTTTTAAGCCATAATCAAGAATCGTTTTTGAGATACGGTGCGACATGTGAAAAAAACACACCCCTGTTTAAGTTACAAAGTGCCATAACTCAAAAAGTTGTAATCTTATTTTCACAAAAAAGTATACAGATCATTTGACCATCATAAGAAACAACTATGTTAAGTTTCAAAAAATTTGGATAAGTCGTTCTCAAGTTACGGTGCGACATGTTTACACCAGACAGACGGACAGACGGACGGACGGACGGACGGACACTGGACATTTGTATACCATAATACGTCCCGTCAAAATTGACGGACGTATAAAAAATAACACAAAGACAGGTTAGACAAAAGGTCTTTCTACTTCCATTGGTAATTATAAATTAAAAAAGGGGCCTTCCGAAGATGATAAGAAACAGTGATCCCCATTTCCATTCTCAATTTTATATTAGAAACAAGGTCTCATAAATATTAAAACATATGTTTAAAATATATCTTCATAAAAATATGAGCACTAAACACTGGTTTACACTATAATAAAAAAATGTTTGCAAATTGTTAAAACATTTTCGGATTTATCAAAGCACTATAAAAAATGGTAACTCCTTAAAAGTCATAAAACCACAATAATAACTGCTGTTAATCAAAGTATTTATAAAAACTAAAAGTCTGTTCTGTTACAAAACCTATAGGCAAAGGTCTTACTATAATATCAGCGGGAAATTTCGGGTCTAGAGGTGCATTCCGTATTTAATCTGCAGGGGCGGATGCAGGAATTTTCGAAAGAGGGGGTGCTAACCCAGGTAACCCAGGGCAAAGGGGGAGGTGCAAAACATATGTCCCGATACAAATGCATTGATCGGCAAAAATAAAGGGGGGGTGCACACCCCCGGAACCCCCCCCCCCTGGATCCGCCACTGAATCTGTTTTTTTTTCTCCTATCTCCTGATGACAGCTGGTGTGTCCGTAGATATTGTTTAAATTTTCTATATTTTCACTTTTTAATTAGTTTACCTGCACAATGGCGCAGAAGCAATATTTATTTTTTGGCGCAAATGAAAAACTACAACTTTTAAGAATTGGCGCAAAAGCAATGCGTATTTAAATAACAATCAAATTTGACCGTGCCCACAAAACGATTGTTCAAATTACGAATAGTTTCAGCTTAAAATCCATGGCACTCTAAAATGTAGATTTTTTAAATCACATAAATTCCATATCGATATACGTATATTTGGATCTATGCAATATGTTTATCTGGACATCAGCATGCTAGCTGTAATGACTCCCATCTATTCTTTGCGGGCATTAAATAATGGACTTCATTAAAGATAACCGTTTTATTTATTGTCATATAATCCACTCTATTAACACAATGTAGCATGAATAACAAAGGTATGCTGGTGTTCAATGAATGATTACAAATGATGACAGGTAAGTATAACTCCAAACTGAACGTGAACATCAAACGGTAAAAAGCTGAAAGAACAAATAAAAACTCAATATAAAACCTATCAATCAAAAAAGATTTGCCAAAACATACAAAAATACAAAGTTGGCTTATGACACTAATTGTGTTCCATACATTCACATAAAAAATACAAGTATTAACAATATATCAAGTTTGTAACATAACTGTGAGTCAAAACTGGTGTGTTCAGCTTTTAATGTGTTGAAAACTCGACAAGTATCAAACATTATGTATGCAAATTATGACACGAATTGCTTTCCATACTTTAAAAATAACGAAATGAGGGGGGTGCTATGAATCATACAAAAATTACCAAAAAGGGTATTTGAATGTTTATAGAACATTTTTATAGTGTAAATGTTGTATCTGTGTGTTTACAAGTAATAACAAACGGTTGTGAAACAATAAAACAAATAATCTGGTGAAGTGGCATATTTGTCATCATTGTCATTTATCCAACGTTTTATACGTCATCAAAACACAATACATGTTATATATGTTTACAATAAACAGTTCTTCAAATTGTCAATATGCTATAAACGTACACTGTGCCGGAATCTGGCAGATATATCAATAAATGATGCTGAATCATCAACGTGAGCATGTAAATAAGGGGAAATTACAAAGGAGGGGAAAGTAACAAAGAAGATAGTAAATGTAAGTCAACTTTCGGAAACATCATGAAATAATTACGGACGAGTCAGTACACTAGCTTAGTTCCGTCATTTCCATTACATGGATGGCGAATATGTTTGATTGATCTAACCATACGTTAACCAGCGTCCTTTGAATATTTTTTTCTATAGACATAGGTAGATTTGATTAATCCAAATAATATAGGTATAAAGCATACCGGTGTCCATGCAATTCATAATGCAATACAACAATATATAGAAATAAATTATGTTTTTTTTATGAAATGTATGTGCTTATGCAACATTATCAAACTGCTGTAATGCATTAGTTATAAACTTTGAAAGAACCGATGACTTTTCATTCGTTTTTAAACTCAAATGTACTTAAATAGCACATTTTAAACCGTAAGAAATTGGTTTATCTCTCGAAAAAACCTGAACTGTTCTCGAAAAAACCCGAACTGCTCTCGAAAAAAACTTGAACAGATGGAAATGAATATACCCTTAAAATTGCCTTTTAATTACAATAACTAAAACTTTTGTTATAGCATATGTAAATGTAAGGATATAAAGACATCATGTGTGCATGCTCTTTGAAATTTGCATTGGTATGTGTATAGAAATTGCTTTTTTCTATATTTTGGCATAAAAGCATTATTAGGCCAAATCAAACTTTTTTAACTGCAAAGTATGTATGGTTGGCAACATCCTTTCATCACAAATACTTACTTAACTTGTTTGATCTTGTAAATTTAGTTTAAGCATTTATTTTACGTGTTACAGGAAAACATGTCTGTTTGTTTACATTTTTAGTCATAATCTCTCGAAAAAAACTGGACGCTCTCGAAAAAACCCGATCTCAACCGGACACTATACCTACGGTGGTAATACTGATACGTATTATTACATATCAGTAAAAAAAATCTACAAACAGTATGTTAATAAAGAGTTATGAAGTAAAATGTACATGGGACAAAATCACAAAAAATACATAGAATAATACAAATTATCAATGAACAGGTGTTATATGTCAGTTTGGTATGGTCAAGACGTTTGGTAAAGATAACATCCTTTTAAGAGAGTTATCTCGCCTTAACCAGTTATGGGGTTTTTCGTATTGCGGATTGCATTCCGTATTTGTATGATATGTTAGTTGATTTGTTCTCTTGATTTATTGTTACCATTCCATGTAGATGTGTTTTTGAAGAATAGAATTTATTAACTTGAATATTCGTTTATTATCTATGCCAGAAAGGAGCATTAAACAGGGCTTTACTTGACAGTGGATGTAGAGTCTGCAACAAAAAACGAATCATAGTATATTTTTAGCATTCTTTTAAACACATACAGTAGACGACTTTAGTTTTAATACCGATTTTGCCGCAAATACTAATATTCTCTTAGAAATCAAAGACGGTTACTTCGAAGTCGATAATAGGGCTATCTTAACTAGTTATCGTAAGTGTATACTAAGATAGCCGTTAAATTGTTAAGATAACCCACGAGGGGATTGCAGATACTCTCTTATCACCATCGTAATCTTCTTGTAAAGCGTTTTCTCTTAAATGAAACTTAAGATAGGTTTTCATGATACAGGGGCCCGCGGTAACAAGAAACTTCTCTTAAAGTCTTCGTAAGTCATAGTTTACGATTACACAAAGAATGCATTAAGGGTCCTTTTAAGAGTGTATCAAAAAGCATTCTATTTTCGTTCTTTTCTTTCCCATAACTTCGTTTGATAAAACCCTTAAAACATTCTTAGTCTAAGCGCACTTATTAATTTTCGGACTTATCCGACAACGTTTTCTTTGAAATTCTTTGATTTACATGTTAGTTTGTCCCGAAAAAATCTAGTGAAATGTTTGTATCGTAGGGCTATCATGACTAGCAGTGACACGGACAGTGAATTAAATGTATGCAATTACTTTTGCAAATAATCTTACATGTTTTCAATTTGTTTCTTAATCCGTTATAAATCAAGAGGACTTGAGCGGCCAAGCAATACACGTACAGTTTCATTCCCTGACATTCCTCATGTGTAAAATAAAGGTCATTTTCATTCTAAGATAGGTTGATGTGTGGGTAGAACCGCACTTACATTAAAATGTTTTTTCACAAGACGACGGGCGTATCATGCGCTCATGGCGCAGCTGTTTATTTAAATATTGATCCAGTCGAAATGCTATCTAAAACACTTACCACTCATTCAAAAAAGAAGGGTCTGACATTTTTTTATCATACTGCTTTTATTACATTATAGATGTCTGTTTCCGTTGATTCCGTTAAATACCAATTCCTCAGAGCAATTGGTACTTTGCGGAACGGAACGGAACGGAAAAATAAATTTAAAAGTTTAAATCAGATTCAACTTGATCACTGTCTCTAATCATCGTCGGAACGGGCTGTTGAATGCCTCTTTTTTAAAATATAATTACCGATGGAAGGAGAAAGACTTTTTGTGTAACCTGCCTTTGTGTTCATTTTTTTTATTATTGATCAAGTCGAAAATGCTATCTAAAACACATACCACTCATGCAAAAAGAGTGTCAGACAATTTTTGTTATCATACTGCTTTAATTACATTAAAGCTGTCTGTTTCCGTTTTTTCCGTTAAATACCAATTCCTCAGAGCAATTGGTACTTTGCGGAACGGAACGGAACGGAAAAATAAATTAAAAAGTTTAAATCAGATTCAACTTGATCACTGTCTCTAATCATCGTCGGAACGGGCTGTTGAAGGCCTCTTTTTTAAAATATAATTACCGATGGAAGGAGAAAGACTTTTTGTGTAACCTGCCTCTGTGTTAAATTTTTTATTATTGATCAAGTCGAAAATGCTATCTAAAACACATACCACTCATGCAAAAAGAGTGTCAGACAATTTTTGTTATCATACTGCTTTTATTACATTAAAGATGTCTGTTTCCGTTTTTTCCGTTAAATACCAATTCCTCAGAGCAATTGGTACTTTGCGGAACGGAACGGAACGGAAAAATAAATTTAAAAGGTTAAATCAGATTCAACTTGATCACTGTCTCTAATCATCGTCGGAACGGGCTGTTGAAGGCCTCTTTTTTAAAATATAATTACCGATGGAAGGAGAAAGACTTTTTGTGTAACCTGCCTCTGTGTTAAATTTTTTATTATTGATCAAGTCGAAAATGCTATCTAAAACACATACCACTCATGCAAAAAGAGTGTCAGACAATTTTTGTTATCATACTGCTTTTATTACATTAAAGATGTCTGTTTCCGTTTTTTCCGTTAAATACCAATTCCTCAGAGCAATTGGTACTTTGCGGAACGGAACGGAACGGAAAAATAAATTTAAAAGTTTAAATCAGATTCAACTTGATCACTGTCTCTAATCATCGTCGGAACGGGCTGTTGAAGGCCTCTTTTTTAAAATATAATTACCGATGGAAGGAGAAAGACTTTTTGTGTAACCTGCCTTTGTGTTAAATTTTGTATTATTGATCAAGTCGAAAATGCTATCTAAAACACATACCACTCATGCAAAAAGAGGTGTCAGACAATTTTTGTTATCATACTGCTTTTAATTACATTAAAGATGTCTGTTTCCGTTTTTTCCGTTAAATACCAATTCCTCAGAGCAATTGGTACTTTGCGGAACGGAACGGAACGGAAAAATAAATTAAAAAGTTTAAATCAGATTCAACTTGATCACTGTCTCTAATCATCGTCGGAACGGGCTGTTGAAGGCCTCTTTTTTAAAATATAATTACCGATGGAAGGAGAAAGACTTTTTGTGTAACCTGCCTTTGTGTTAAATTTTGTATTATTGATCAAGTCCAAAATGCTATCTAAAACACATACCACTCATGCAAAAAGAGGTGTCAGATAATTTTTGTTATCATACTGCTTTAATTACATTAAAGATGTCTGTTTCCGTTTTTTCCGTTAAATACCAATTCCTCAGAGCAATTGGTACTTTGCGGAACGGAACGGAACGGAAAAATAAATTAAAAAGTTTAAATCAGATTCAACTTGATCACTGTCTCTAATCATCGTCGGAACGGGCTGTTGAAGGCCTCTTTTTTAAAATATAATTACCGATGGAAGGAGAAAGACTTTTTGTGTAACCTGCCTTTGTGTTAAATTTTGTATTATTGATCAAGTCCAAAATGCTATCTAAAACACATACCACTCATGCAAAAAGAGGTGTCAGACAATTTTTGTTATCATACTGCTTTAATTACATTAAAGATGTCTGTTTCCGTTTTTTCCGTTAAATACCAATTCCTCAGAGCAATTGGTACTTTGCGGAACGGAACGGAACGGAAAAATAAATTAAAAAGTTTAAATCAGATTCAACTTGATCACTGTCTCTAATCATCGTCGGAACGGGCTGTTGAAGGCCTCTTTTTTAAAATATAATTACCGATGGAAGGAGAAAGACTTTTTGTGTAACCTGCCTCTGTGTTAAATTTTTTATTATTGATCAAGTCGAAAATGCTATCTAAAACACATACCACTCATGCAAAAAGAGTGTCAGACAATTTTTGTTATCATACTGCTTTTATTACATTAAAGATGTCTGTTTCCGTTTTTTCCGTTAAATACCAATTCCTCAGAGCAATTGGTACTTTGCGGAACGGAACGGAACGGAAAAATAAATTAAAAAGTTTAAATCAGATTCAACTTGATCACTGTCTCTAATCATCGTCGGAACGGGCTGTTGAAGGCCTCTTTTTTAAAATATAATTACCGATGGAAGGAGAAAGACTTTTTGTGTAACCTGCCTTTGTGTTAAATTTTGTATTATTGATCAAGTCCAAAATGCTATCTAAAACACATACCACTCATGCAAAAAGAGGTGTCAGACAATTTTTGTTATCATACTGCTTTAATTACATTAAAGATGTCTGTTTCCGTTTTTTCCGTTAAATACCAATTCCTCAGAGCAATTGGTACTTTGCGGAACGGAACGGAACGGAAAAATAAATTAATAAGTTTAAATCAGATTCAACTTGATCACTGTCTCTAATCAAGGACGACGTGAGGTCAGTCTAGATATCATAATGCATGACTTGCAAATGCGTTAATTTCATGATAATTTATCAGGACAATCCTACATATTCATCTACAGAGTATTTCCCGATGTTATACATTATTACACATTTCACCTGTGAAGATGAGATTTAGTATACATTTGTGTTATTTGTATATGGAAAACCGTAAAACACAGAAATTTTAAAGTTTGTTTTGTTTTAAAGATTTTTCGAAATTTTGATAAATGCCCCCTTTGGATACCTTTAATGAAATTCTTTTCCGTTCCGTTCCGTTCCGTTCCGTTCCGTAAAGTACCAATAGCCGCCAAAAACCACATTAGAATATATTTGAAGGGAATCCATGACAAATCGCCCCATTAGCAAATAGCCCCACTTTTTCACTAACTCGCCCCACTTTAAAAAAAAACTGCCCCAACCTGGATAACCGAATCGCCCCACTTGTGAAATGTGTTATATCCCTTAATATTACTCCTGCCAACTTGCCCCACCTAATAGAAAACGATAATATCTAGATAAATATATTATTAACCAGGAAGAATTTACTAATGCCAACTCGCCCCACTCATGTAAAAAGATGTTATCCCGTTGTACATAAGTTAAATTCTGTTAATATTACCCCTGCTAACTGGTCCCACCTAATGGAAATCAGTGAAATCTAGATAAATATATTATTAACCAGGATGAATTTAGTAATGCCAACTCTCCCCACTTATGGAAAAAGATGTTATCCCGTTGAATATAAGTTAAATTCCTTATATTGCATTATGATACAATTAACAGGTTTCTTTTCAATTGTTATGCAAATAACTAAGCTTCAAAACTTAGTTATTCTTCAACAATACATTTTTTTTTTAGAATTATAATTTCAGTACATGTATATCAATAATAGTAATTAAATAAATTTTCGGTTTGTTTGTATTCTGTGTAGATTAGTTTTCATTAAAGAGATGCGAGTTTTTATTTTTAATTATATATATATATATTAATCTAAATATTACCGTTTTTTTATAAGTAGGGCGGGTTGGCAGGAGTAATATTTAACATGATTTAACCAATTTCACATGTGGGGCGATTTGATAAATCAGTTTGTGGCGGTTTTTTTAAAAGTGGGCGATTAGCCAGTGGGGCGACTTGTCCTGCTTCCATTTGAAGGCCCCCTTGAAGGTTTTGTATGACTATATGAACCATCTTTCACGTAAAACCCCCATGTGCATTTTGAAAAGTTGGCAGATATGTTTCTAACTCCAGGCAAAATCTAACGGTATGAATGAAAAAGAAGTTTTCAATTAAGGCTCTGTGGCCTTAACAGCTGTCTCATTAGCATTTTAACCACTTCCCATATTTGCAATTAAAACAAAAATAAAAAGAAAATTAACGCAAAAACAAATAAAATTGAGAATGGAAATGGGGAATGTGTCAAAGAGACAACAACCCGACCAAATAAAAAACAACAGCAGAGGGTCACCAACAGGTCTTCAATGTAGCGAGAAATTCCCGCACCCGGAGGTGTCCTTCAGCTGGCCCCTAAACAAATATATACTAGTCCAGTGATAATGAACGCCATACTAATTTCCAAATTGTACACAAGAAACTAAAATTAAAATAATACAAGACTAACAAAGGCCAGAGGCTCCTGACTTGGGACAGGCACAAAAATGCGGCGGGGTTAAACATGTTTGTGAGATCTCAACCCTCCCCCTATACCTCTAACCAATGTAGAAAAGTAAACGTGTAACAATACGCACATTAAAATTCAGTTCAAGAGAAGTCTGAGTCTGATGTCAGAAGATGTAACCAAAGAAAATAAACAAAATGACAATAATACATAAATAACAACAGACTACTAGCAGTTAACTGACATGCCAGCTCCAGACTTTAATTAAACTGACTGAAAGATTATGATTTCATCATATGAACATCAGGCACAATCCTTCCTGTTAGGGGTTTAGTATCATACCATCATAACATATATGAGAAGAACATAACCCGTGTCATGCCAACAACTGTTTTTAGAATAAATGTGTTTAGTTCTGATGCAAAGACCTTATCAGTGACTCAATATTAACCAGGGTTGGCAAAGTATTACCCGCCCGGGAATTCCCGTGTGGGAAAACCCGGGTTTTCCCGGGCTGGGCAATACTTCTAGAAATGGGTAATACTGGGCATTACTGGGCAATATGATTTTTTATGCTTATTTTAACACACAATAGTAAAGACTTGGTGTAGTTTCATAGTATTACAGCAATATATACTTTTTATACAGATAACCATAGAGAGTCATTTCTAGAAGAATGAAAATTCAATTTCATTCTCTTCTCTATTAATTCTATATGTAGGCAGAATACTAGATTTGCACATTTAAAGATACCTTTTTAATTGTTTCAATAATCCAATCTTTGAAAAAAATGCATTTTATTGCAGTGTTCAAGTGAATTGTTAATTTCTTATTGTTATACCTTTACATTGCTAAATAAACACCCTAAGGGGTCATGCCATTAACACTTATAGATTTGAAAGGGCTGATTATTGTTACATAAACAAATCTGTGTTCTAAACTGAATAATTACTTATTTTAAATTAGTGGCAGTACATATACATTATTTAAATGTAATCATGTTTCTTACATGTAATTGTTAATTCTTAATAGGAGCTATATTTATTTGAAAAAAATATGTTTGCTCTATATCTACATTTTACCAATCTAGACAAATGCTAGACAAACAAAATAGGGTAAAACTATCTTATCAAATGTATTAAATTTGTGTTTATCACTGAATCCTCTATGAAATTCAGACAAGTATTTTATATTACCCAGTATTGCCCAGTATTACCCACTAAAACCCAATAAAACCCGGGTTTTCCCAGTATTTCCCACTGGGCTGGGCAATACTCATAAAGCCCGGGTTTTTTCCAACCCTGATATTAACGCCAACATATGCAATCTTTAATGACTTGACAACAGTAACAACAAAACTTACTTGTAAATATGAAATTCTCTTTACGGTATGAGTTTTTCTCATTGTTTGAGATTGTACAGTAGTACCTGTAACTGCTTATACCTATTTCTTATTCACTTTTGCTTGATAAACTCACTAAATATCTTGTATATACATTGTACCACATCTCCTTATTTTTATATGCATTCCAATAACATGAACAATTGTAATTCAATTCTATATACCAAAGCAAAATGAACTGCACCACTTTCATTCACTAGTATGCATCTTTTGGCAAAATACAAGTTCTTAAATGACACAAGATATATTTATTGATAAAAAAATAAAATTTAGTATACAACTCTTTAACAGGTATAAAAAAAAAGCACAGCTGTGTCATAACTTGTGAAATCTGTGCTGAAAACATAGACATTGATGGTATTTGAGTAATTCCATATGTGAAGCTCAACATTAGCTCGTCAGTTGGTGGTGGACAGTTATAGTTCCTTTCTGCAGGCTAGGATGAATGACTTTTCAGGAAAACCAATTTCACAAATCAAAACTTTCTCCTACAATATTCATCCAGTTTAGTTCTTTTGGTTTAATTGGACACCGTCCTGATTTTTAATTTTGCAAACCATTCAGTCTCTTGCTTGCAAATGGTGCATGAAAATAGGATGGGTATGGCAGTAGACAAGTCTCTTTAAAGTGGGTTTGTGCCCTGAAAAAAAGTTTTATAACTTAAGTTTTTTTGAAACTTGTGCAACACACATACCTAAATAACTATAACATAGAAGAGAGCATCATTCGTGTCAATGTTTTGTTCCTGTTTACATTGTCATTGATATTTTTTCAGAAAGCCTGAGGCATAGCTCATGAATTCCTGTCATTACATCCTAAATTAACATAATTACTGCTAGAATAATTATCAGTATGATAAACGTACACTATCATTGTACAGCCCAAGTCTTCAGTATATATAATTGTTGCATTCATTCACTCCTGTGTTCAGTCGTTCAAAAATATTTAAACATCAACAAATGAACTTTAATAAGGACAAGAAAACACTAGAAAAGATACGTACATACAACCCGCGTTTAAGTGTATTTGAAAGAGAAATATGTCTGGTTAAATGATGTATAAAGGAGGAAAAAATTGAAGATATTGCATTACGATGCTTTCTACCTAATAGCACGTGGATATGTTTAGGCCTAAATTAAAATATTGTTTGTTTGCCCTTTTCCGACCCTATGTTTTGAAACAGGGTAGGTAGGTAGGTAAAATATTTTATTTTTTTCCCCAAAAAAATAACTTGGCTCGGTATATTATTTGTCATGGGTAGGCAGGTAGGTAAAATATTTTATTTTATAGATACAAAATCTGCATAATGTCATTTTTTTGTCCGTTTTGTTTTTGCAAATAAGTTTTCCGCTGGGACTATTAGTTTTGAAAAAAAAATATATAAGAGATAACTTTGTACTGGTAAGATAATGTCCGGGCAGACATATATTACTAGTAGAAAAAGTCCCTAGAGTGTTACAAATTTCGTGTGTGCCTTTTTATGCCCCACCTACGATAGTAGAGGGGCATTATGTTTTCTGGTCTGTGCGTCCGTTCGTTCGTCCGTCCGTCTGTTCGTTCGTCCGTCTGTCCCGCTTCAGGTTAAAGTTTTTGGTCAAGGTAGTTTTTGATGAAGTTGAAATCCAATCAACTTCAAACTTAGTATACATGTGCCCTATGATATGATCTTTCTAATTTAAATGCCAAATTATAGTTTTGACCCCAATTTTACGGTTCACTGAACATAGAAAATGATAGTGCAAATTTCAGGTTAAAGTTTTTGGTCAAGGTAGTTTTTGATAAAGTAGAAGTCCAATCAACTTGAAACTTAGTATACATGTTCCCTTTGATAAGATCATTCTAATTTTAATGCCAAATTGGAGAATTTATTCCAATTTCACGGTCCACTAAACATAGAAAATGATAGTGCGAGTGGGGCATCCGTATGCTATAAGACTTAAAACTCAATTGTCACGTATTTTGCATCACATTTATAAATGATCTGTAAGGAAAACTTGGCGATTTTACTGCCAGATATTCTCCACTTTACAGGGTTTTGTCACTTTTGGTTCATGTCAGATATAAATAATTTAGCGGCATCGTTAACATAATCATTCTGATATGCGGATCACAAAAGGCCATCCCTACATAGAATACAACGTCCGTTTACAAATTAGTTTGTACACACGTTAATACTTTTGTATCAAACAAACTTTTTTGTAAATGAACCCTGCTCTTTAAGTTTAAAGGTACAGAGCAACGTACTTCATATCATGATTTCAGAAAGCGTTCAACATCGATTTCAAACAAATGCTTTGAAACTTCAAATGCAAGTGTTCATGTCAAACGCTCAGGTGATACCAAACGGACTGGCCCAAGACCACAATTAATTCCTCTATCATTTCTTTATAACGTTTTGTCGCATTAAAAAATTTTTGACTATTCTTTTTGTCTAATTTTTTGTGTGTGTAATGTACAGTAAAAGTCCAAAAATATATGCAATTTTCAGAAAAATTGCATCTGTACATCATACAAATTTGGCCAATACACATCCATACCCCTATAGGCAAGTCAAGAGATGTTCCGAAAAGTGTAAATATAACCTTTTTGCACCTGGCCTAATCACGCTTTCCTTATTAAAATCAGTTAAAATAAACCATCCAGAAGTTTATTTCAGCTCTCTTCTTTCATTTCCACCCCAGAAAAGCTAAGAAATGAATGAGAAAGGGAAAGAAAAAAAATAAAGAAAAAATACACTATAATTAAAGGGAACTATATTCGTGAACAACGAAAAGCGGGGTCATTAATTGTGGTCTTGGGCCGACTGGACCTTATACGTAAAGATAAAACCCGAGGATTCCGGTAAAAAAGTTTTGAGCGGGAAATACAAATATAAGATTTTTGGTAGGAACGAAAAAATAAAATAAAATAAAATCTTGCTGGTAAATACAAATAAAAGATTTTCAGGCGGAACGAATTGATAGAGGGTCGGTCGGTAAAGGGCAAACAAACAATATTTTAATTTAAGCCTTACATATTTAGACTTGACCCAGTATGACCCGTACCTTGTAGGTCAACGCCGTCGTTTAAACACTAGACTACAGTCGTGTATAAGACAATAAAATGCTTAAGCCTGTACTATTTGTGTGAAGTAAATGTGTTTTTTCTGTACATTTAAATTGTTTTACCTGATAGCAAGGACGTATATCTATCCGTTTCCTTCTCAATTCACTTTGTCAATTTCTTCGAGCTTCTTCAAAACATACGTATTACTGCGCCCGGAAGTGAAAAAAATATTAGAAATCCTCGTAAAATAAAGCTATTTTCAATTTTGTGGAATCCATTTTGTTATATTTATTATATAAAGATAAAAAAAGTTACGATTAATTATGAATTTGCATATCATTATACGGAACGTTTATGGACTATTTTTCCATAGCTGTAAGTCGGTCATTTTGGCGGGAAATCATGTACACATACACACGTAGATTGGCTGGTACCTGATCGTAATGTTACACATCAGATATATCAAATAGCTAATACCCGGAACGTAGTACCGGGAACCAGGATAATACATAGACAACATACATAACTAATACCGAAATTGAAAACGCTTTACGGTTTCTCGTTTATAAACCGAATTCCGCTTTGAATTATAGAAGATGCAATATTAATCATGTTCAGTCGACTTTTCATTGTTATATCAACGTCTGAACTAATTAAAAAATCTTTAGATGTCAGATAACACTCGAAATTGACCCATACATGTCAACCTATGAGAATGGGAAATCATGTCATGACATGACATAATATGTTAAAAAGCATGTGAAAGCGTGTGACGTAGATGCGGACTTGTTAATATGAATGTGGTAATGTTGTGAATATAAAAAACAATATATATTCTACTGTGAACTTTTATTGTATTAAACACTGGTATGTTATGTTGCTTTTAAAGCACCACCACTAGGCACATATTCAAAACAACTGCCAGTTTCAAGTTTAGTTGCATTTATTTAATAACAGCACACAATACAAATGTAACATAGTCAAGTTCTGATCAGAATTTAGTGTCAATTTCTTTATAATTGAAAAGGCTCTCCCACAGTAGGAATTGATATTTGACTGAATTAGCTTCATCAAGATTTGAAAGAATGTCATAGTGTTGGGTTTTTTTTGGCAATGTAAAATGTCATCTATTATCTCTGCCATTGCCTGGTTAAAACTGTGCAGTTTATCAGAAGACAGCTGGTACTATGAGAGCTGATCCAACAGTTCTGTGATATTTTTATCCCCATGGCCTGTAGAAATCTCTTGCCGTTTTGGCTAGATTTGAAACTGAAATTGAAAAAGAAAATGTTTTATAAATTTGATTTCCATTAGATAAACATGTTAAATGCTTATTCAAATAGCTACATTTTATATCTCCTATCACATGTATTTTTTTTTATCATTGCAACATAGAATGCACAAATTATGCGTTATTTGTCACTTGATCATTTAAACTCGAACTCAAAAATATATTTTATAAATCTTGAATCTTGCCGTACACATCGTTTTGGCTTAACAAACGGCACTTTAGACGACGGCACACTGAGGCCCTGAAAGTGACCTCTTTCTCTGCTCATTTCCCTTATAAAGTGAATTTGAAAGAAAGTCACAAAATCGTTAAAACTAATCACAAACTACTTACCTTTTACTGTTTGTCATAAAGAAAAATAAACAAATGTGGCAGCCAAACAATTACTTCGAATTTTTCGGTATTTATCGCCGAATAAGGAAAAAACCCCGAGAATAGCGATATCACTAACGACCAAAAAATAAAAAGAATGAAAAAGCGTGTACATTGTAATTGCGTGTAATGTGGCGAAAAGCGTGTACACGCCATGTGAAAAAATCCTCGCGTGTAAATTGTTGAAAAAGCGTGTATTACACGCGAATATCTTGTCACTTGACATGTATGAATTGACCCGACCTCTTTCCACACGGAATACAAATAATGATAGTTTGTAGTCAGGTTGACTGCTTATAATGCAAAATACACATTAATAACAAGTTCTATAAAACGAACAATACACACTGATCGTTTCTTTAGTCCCCAATGTAAATGAAAGAAACAAAAACCATATCATACCATAAAAAGAAGAGGAGAAATTCGAACATTTCCGGATCTATTTCTGGCGAAAAGACCCCCTGCATAGATTGCGTATGAAAAGATGAACCTCATGACTTGAAAGTCAGGCCTTAAAGCACTGCCTTTAAAAAACGAGAATAAATATTTTACTATTTTATAGGTGGTTAAGCATCATTTATGCATTTCACTTGACAAAGATAAAACAAGTCGCCTTTAAAGCTAGTATCTAGCAATTGGTATATTATTTTCACTTTATTTTAAGACAAGAAAGATAAAAAAATATATATTCCAAGGTTAAAAGTTGTATTTTTAAATAATCTTGTATTAAAAACATCGTTTATGACAATCTTGGAGCATATTTAACTTCCGTAAAATTACTTATACATCGTTTTCATAATTACGGCTAAATTGACGCGGGAAAAATTATGGACGGCAGGAAAGCGCAGTTCTACAGAGAGGCACAAGTTTTGCAACGTCACAGATAAGAAACGTCAAGATGCTTTTGCCGGTTTTGGCGCGACAAAGCAAGAAAAAAACTCGGCAGCAAGAGGGTTAAGCGGAGAGGTGAAAAATAGTAGTTGGGTACCTTCTCGTAAATGTACGTTGATAGTGGGTCTTCCAACGCTTTCGAGACGCGACGGCCATACTTCAATGACGGCCCTAGGATGTGTCGGCCATACCGTCATATCGTCCATGGGACATATCGGCCACACATTGTGAGACGTATCGTCCACACTTTTAATTTTTTTTATTGAGTTTATTACATAAAATATAATACAAAAAATAAGTATTTGTTCATAATTATAACATAAATATGATTGTGTAGTACTTTTTTTCTGTACAGAAGATTTTATTTTTTCAAGTTGTAAGAGTTATCTTTGCTTGATCATCATTGCTCGGGTTTACAACTTGTTGCGGCCATATTATGTAAGTATACTGATTATTTCTTCATTATCAGTTGTAAACATTTTCTGAAGAATCATTTTTATTGTAATGTGATATAAAGGCATCATATTTTATTTGAATTTTAAACTGTAGGAATGTTGACTGTCGCTGTCAATGACGATATATAAATACAAGCACATGTTACAGATCTTTTTATTATATCTGTAAAAAATATGTATTATTCTAAACTATAAAAATCTTCTCAATCTCAGTCTTGGTGAAATTAAAAACATGACTCAGTGTAAAGGTGAACTCTAAGGCAGCAACCATTTGATTTTCTGGGGGGGGGCTATGTTTTTTTTTTGGAAAAAAATGTTTGTTTCCAGTTTTTGGAGAAAAAAATAATTTGTTTTTGATTCTGAGAAAAAAAAATTGTTTGTTTCACCCTCAGCTGCCACTATATGTAATGCTAAAATTGAAAGAATAAAATTGTTTTCGACTTGTCGCGAAAAAAATAGATTGTTTTTCGCCACAGGCGAAAAAAAAAATTTGGCCAGAAAAAAAAACCATAGCCCCCCCCCCCCCCAGAAAATCAAATGGTTGCTGCCTAAGGAAGGCAATTCATCAAGTTCGAGTTATATTTGTCATGATCATCAGACACATTGTTTAATAATTCTGATTTTTTTTCTTTCTTATAGTTTAGAGTAATTCTATTTGCTGAACATCTTTCCAAGACAGAGACTACTACAGAATTTTCCAATAACATAACAAATTACCCGTAAAATCTGACAGGAATGTGCACCCGATTGGCTAATTACATGATAAAAGATGGCCAGTTTCATTTTTATCATACTGAATGTTCTTTTTGCTTTGTTCATTGTGTTGAATTGTGTTGAATACTATTTGTTGACAATTAAATGTTCTCATTTTTGTGCATTTGTTGATGGATAATTGTATTATGGGCAATCATACCAATATATATACTCTAGTATAAGAAACAAAAAGATGATATTTTTTTTAATATATTTTATTTATTCATTCAGTCATACAGCATGTACAGATAAACAAATATACACCAAACATATAAACCTTCTTCATACATACAACATACACAAACCATTCATATATATATACATTTCGTTCATACATGTAGGACATTCATCTTATATACATTTTTTAAATTAACAATCTCGTACGTTTTCTCTCATATGCTCTTGTCACTCATTCATTTATTCCACTGCATACACATGTCTTCCAATATTCAAACATTTATATTCACACTCATCAGCTGCTGGATGTGGAGAAGCTGGTGGGGGTGATGGTGGTGCTTTTAATACTTCTGGAGCCTAAACGAAAAACATATGTATAAAAGTCGTGAAACAAAATATAATTGTGTATTTTTGCACAAAAGAAAAAGTAAAAACTAGAGGCTCTAAAGAGCCTGTGTCGCTCACCTTGGTCTATGTGCATATTAAACAAAGGACACAAATGGATTCATGACAAAATTGTATTTTGGTGATGGTGATGTGTTTGAAGTTCTTACTTTACTGAACGATTTTGCTTCTTACAATTATATCTATAATGAACTTTGCCCATTAGTAACAGAGAACTATATTTGGTAAAAATTTACATATATTTACCAAATTAATGAAAATTGTTAAAAATTGACTATAAAGGGCAATAACTCCTTAAGGGGTCAATTGACCATTTAGGTCATGTTGACTTATTTGTAGATCTTACTTTGCTGAACATTATTGCTGTTTACAGTTTATCGCTATCTATAATAGTATTCAAGATAACCAAAAACGGCAAAATTTCTTTAAAAATTACCAATTGGAGGGCAGCAACCCAACAACCAGTTGTCCAATTCATCTGAAAAATTCAGGGCAGATAGATATTGACTTGATTAACAATTTAAATTCTTGTCAGATTTGCTCTAGATGCTTTGAATTCATAGTTATAAGCCAAAAACTGCATTTTACCCCTATGTTCTATTTTTAGCCGTGGCGGCCATCTTGGTTGAATGGCCAGGTCATCGGACACATTTTTCAAACTAGATACCCCAAAGATGATTGTGGCCTAGTAGTTTCAGTGGAGATTTTGTAAAAGATTACTTAGATTTATGAAAAATGGTTAAAGATTGACTATAAAGGGCAATAACTCCTAAAGGGGTCAACTGACCATTTTGGTCATGTTGACTCATTTGTAGATCTTACTTTGCTGAACATTATTGCTGTTTACAATTTATCTCTATCTATAATAATATTCAAGATAATAACCAAAAACAGCAAAATTTCCTCAAAATTACCAATTCAGGGACAGCAACCCAACAACCGATTGACCGATTCATCTGAAAATTTCAGGGCAGATAGATCTTGACCTGATAAACATTTTTATCCCATGTCAGATTTCCCCAAAATGCTTTGGTTTTTGAGTTATAAGCCAAAAACTGCATTTTACCCCTATGTTCTATTTTTAGCGGTGGCGGCCATCTTGGTTGGTTGACCAGGTCACGCCACACATTTTTTAAACTAGATACCCCAAAGATGATTGTGGCCAAGTTTGGATTAATTTGGCCCAGTAGTTTCAGAGGAGAAGATTTTTGTAAAAGATTAATTTAATTTATGAAAAATGGTTAAAATTGACTATAAAGGGCAATAACTCCTAAACGGGTCAACTGACCATTTTGGTCATGTTGACTTATTTGTAGATCTTACTTTGCTGAACATTATTGCTGTTTACAGTTTATCTCTATCTATAATAATATTCAAGATAATAACCAAAAACAGCAAAATTTCCTCAAAATTACCAATTCAGGGGCAGCAACCCAACAACCGATTGACTGATTCATCTGAAAGATTTAATTCTTATCAGGGAAGGGTCGTAACCCAAATTAAAGTAAAACAAAATGTATCAAATATGACCGAAAGTACGAAATATGATTCGAGGGAAAAACTAAATTAATAATAAATTTGTGAATACCTGTATTGCAAAGCCTGTGTTGCCATTTATCACAATCTTCACATTGGAGAGCATGTTGTCTTGGTCGGACTTGCTGGTCACATAGCACACAAGGGTACGACATGATTTTTTTTTTTTTTTTTTTATAGCACTCAGATTGTTGTTGACTTTATAGAAAAAATAACGATCATATGTAAAACAATAGCACACAATTTAACAAAACAAAATATAAAAAGTAGCTTAAATGTAATAAAATTCCTACGACATGATGAACAGCAATTTCCCAAATGAGTGCCACCGACATTTCTGGTTACTTCTATAAAGCAAGGTCGGTACATCAAAAAGACTGCTCAAACAGCTTGTATTTTTACAAAAATTTCACTACCAAATGTATGTTTTCACTCCGCTTGAACTCAGCTTGGGAGTTGTGTTTTTATAGTGATCTTGAATTGTATTTCCTTTACAATTTCTAGACAAAAGCATAATTAATACTTGTGTTCATCAAAGAGGTAATAATAAGCAATCAACAATCTTCTTAAATTTCCAACTTAATCATTACTTGATTACAGCTGATTACCTTGTTTTATATTTCAAAACTTAACTCATTGTTTTAATTATGACAGAAATTAGTCTCCCATTCGGATAGAGTCATTAATATTTGTTCAATTCGTTCTATTTGCTATACGCAAGATATCAAACAATCATTAAGAAAACAATTGATATTTTAATATTTTATTAGATTAAACACATTCATTTACGTAAATATATAATGAGTAAGCAAATGATATAACAAAAATTAAGATGAAAAATAATGTAAAAACAGTATAATTTATTGAAAAGTTATAATAACCATCTATAAGTATCAAAATAATTCATCTATAACATTAAAAAAAAAAAAAAAAACCATGGACGATACGTCTTTACAAAGTAAGGCCGTTTTTGTACTATGGCCGTTTCATCTTTTCGGGGTATGGCCGTCATGGTAGTATGGCCGTTACGTCTTGCATCGCTTCCAATTATGGCACAGGGGCTTGTTTAGACGCCCCTGTGATTATGGCAATGGATAGAAACAAGTGCCTGTGCCTTTATCGAATCGACAGCAGCAATAAGCGCCATGATTTAAAGTAATGACGTAACTTTGCAACCAGATATGGTAGATGGTATATTTTTGTGATAAATCTATTCCGTACTTACAATATATCTGCGTTTAAATCTGAAAAGTAATATTTCTCCTACTTCGTTTTCTGTGAATTGACTAAAATCCACATCATTTGACGGGAGACTTTCCGGATTTACGTATTCAAGACATATACAGCAGTAAGTCTTACTGAGATTGGTACCCGCAATTTTGGAAATTCAAATATGTAGAACTGAATTTTTTACGGAGGGCACCAACCTAAAAATTAAGTCTTAAGTTACTAGTATAAACTAACCGAAACGATTAGTACTGTAAGGCACACCATAAAAAGATCAAAAGGAATAGAGTCTGCCGGTTTACATAACCAGAGACATATAATATTATGTATTATATGTCTCTGACATAACCGAACTCGGCCGGACACAGGAACTCGGTTAGCAGATAAAAAATTTGTATATCAATGTTTTTAATTTATGTTTAATTATTTCCTGTCTATTTGCATTACTTTATTAACGTATTTAACGTTCCCAACACTATGTCTTTGATTTTCTGGCAATGTGCAGTTTACTATCCATTTCCGTATAATGAAAAATCCAGTACAGTATCGGATATGGATAGTAAACTGCACATTGCCAGAAAATCAAAGAAATAGTGTTGGCAACGTTAAATACGTTAATAGAGTAATGTAAATAGACAGGAAATAATAAAACATAAATTAAAAACATTGATTTACAAAATTTTAATCTGCTAACCGAGTCCCTGTGGTCCGGGCAGTGTAAGGCATTATAGAGTATGACATTTAATCATGGTTTTATTATTAATTTATAATATTTCTCTGGAAGTATTAAATAGACTTGGACACATATTTATTGCTTTTCGGAGTCTCGTTCGGGATAATTACCTGGTTAAACTGAGAAGACAGGAAAACAAACATGCTTTTACAACCCTGTTATACTGGGCGACAGGCGTGATCTGTACACATATATAAAAGGTGGAAATACAAAAGAGAAGAAGAAAAATTAAACCCGAATTTTTGTAATGTATAGTGTGAAATACTTTGGTACCTTTTGAAGGTATATATATATATATTTAAGAAGAAGAAGAAGAAGAAGAAGAAGAAGAAGAAGAAGAAGAAGAAGAAGAAGAAGAAGAAGAAGAAGAAGAAGAAGAAGAAGAAGAAGAAGAAGAAGAAGAAGAAGAAGAAGAAGAAGAAGAAGAAGAAGAAGAAGAAGAAGAAGAAGAAGAAGAAGAAGAAGAAGAAGAAGAAGAAGAAGAAGAAGAAGAAGAAGAAGAAGAAGAAGAAGAAGAAGAAGAAGAAGAAGAAGAAGAAGAAGAAGAAGAAGAAGAAGAAGAAGAAGAAGAAGAAGAAGAAGAAGAAGAAGAAGAAGAAGAAGAAGAAGAAGAAGAAGAAGAAGAAGAAGAAGAAGAAGAAGAAGAAAAGAAAAAGAAAAAGAAAAAGAAAAAGAAAAAGAAAAAGAAGAAGAAGAAGAAGAAGAAGAAGAAGAAGAAGAAGAAGAAAAGAAAAAGAAAAAGAAAAAGAAAAAGAAAAAGAAAAAGAAGAAGAAGAAGAAGAAGAAGAAGAAGAAAAAAGAAAAAGAAGAAGAAGAAGAAGAAGAAGAAGAAGAAGAAGAAGAAGAAGAAGAAGAAGAAAAAGAAAAAGAAAAAGAAAAAGAAAAAGAAAAAGAAGAAGAAAAAGAAAAAGAAAAAGAAAAAGAAAAGAAAAAGAAAAAGAAAAAGAAGAAGAAGAAGAAGAATCGACACATCTCAAATTGTTTTAAAATGAGAGTTTAACTAGTACCCGTTATGTCATTGATCGGTCTCTGCATGTTAGAGAGTTGTCTCATTGGCTATCACGTAAACAAAACTGTTTTCAACGAAATACAATGAAAAATCCACCAGAGCCTCAATAATCAACCTACTGCCGAAAATCCTCTTATCACTATCTCAGTCAATTTGATACGATAAAAGTGTCATAATAGTATACTCCCGTATAAAGACAACAATGTCAGCTGTACCAAGAATTACCATACCAGGCACAGATTTGAATGTTTCTAGGATTTGTTTAGGTACCTGGCAATTCAATGACAACAAAGAAACTAATGCTTGGGAGGCACAGTCAGAAGAGGTATGGTTTATGTAGAGGTCTTTATAACTAATGTTACCGAACACAGCAATAATTTATGAATTTTTTTTTATTTTTTTTTTCAGTAACTGCATAATTATGTAAGAAGTACTATGAGTTTTTAAATTTAAGTAAGCTTTGGAGACTTGTTTTACAATTGAAATGGGTTATTTTCTACACAAAATAAAATCCATGCTGGTTTGTGTAACAAAGATATGAAACTGTTCATGAACTTTAATAAATGTATGTAAGTTCATTGAATTAAATGTTCCATGTTTGATATAATTTAATATATATTATGTCAATTATCATTAAACGCATTTGACCCAACAATAAACCGGCTGTACTTCTGTAAGATGGCCTTATTTTCTGACCTAGTACATAGCAAAGTGAAGTATATAGGTATCATTGGTAAAGAGATAAAGGATAAATATTGAGTTTCACACATGTATATGTAATCTTTAATGTGACATACTTTTCTCTCCATACCTTTTTTCTCAGGGCAGTACTTCTAAATGGCGTACACCAATAATCCAAAGGATAGGGGCCCGGGATATCTTGCAGTTATGAAGGGATACGAAACTAGCAACAGCTATATATTTCCAATTGAACAAAGAAAACACGTTTAAAATTTTGTATGGGCAACTGTAACTTCTAGAAAAGGCTTTTACGAGCAGGCTCTCTTGTGCGAGAAATGCTGTATTAGAAAGGGCACACAAATTTTGTTTAAGATGACGAACGAGCACGCCATTTCGAAAGTTCTGAAATTTTATTAGATTGCAACATACCCATACATATATGTAAATTCAGAGCAGGTAACCATGCGTTACCTATAGAAAAGGGAAGATGGCAAAACATTGCCCGAAATGAAAGAACATGTTCGTTGTGTAGTTCCGATGAGATAGGCGACGAATTTCATTATTTGTTTTGCTGTTCGCATTTGAAGAACGAAAGACAATTATTTCTACAAATTAAGTTTTCAAATAATCCAAATATAATTTCATTTTGCTCATTATTTAATAGTAAAAAACAGTCTGTCTTAAGGAAACTGTGTTTATTTATTAAGTGTATTAATAAAAAAAGTTTGTCCCTCCATGTAAATGTAATCTCATAAGCATATTTGTATTTGTTTACCTTAACTATTGTGTCTTTATTTATATTGTATGTTTCTCTGTAAACTTGTATCTAGTTTTTAGAGAATAAAGTATCTATCTATCTATCTATCTATCTATCTATCTATCTATCTATCTATCTATCTATCTATCTATCTATATAGTTTTACATAACGGAAATATTTTATAATCATGATAAATATATAGTTATAATTTAAATTGATTTCTATAATCTTTCATAATTCTTTATAGAATGGCACTTGTATTTTAATTTATAAAATTACTGTTTTATTCAATGTATATATTATGATGATTGTATTATATTTATTGCAAGTGGTGAGACTAATAAAATATTGAATCTGAATCTGAATCTATATAGACCAAGATCAAACATCAAACGATAAGTACTAAACTACAGATTCCTGGCTTGGGACCGGCATATAAGGAATGTATCAGGGGTCAAACGCTCATTAGACAACATAATTCCCTTAGATGGAACAGTTGTGTAATTACAACATTGATATAACTTATATAAACTGATATCTGTAGCAAATCTTTTTATGAGTATTATGTATATTGTCTGTTTGTAGGTTTCGAGAGCTATAGTAACCAAATGCTTGGAAGTCGGAATAAATTTCTTTGATACAGCTGAGGTACCATGGTATTATATCTAATTAAGGGTGTTTTCAAGATTCCTTATAATTGTGTGACACATAAAACATTCCCTAAACAATCTTTTCTGTTATTTTTTAATACAACAACCCTTCATACTTCTGATTTTATTTTAAAATATTTCTCAATTACCCTTTTGTCAAAAGATTTTGTGACCATTTATAGTACCATTTTTAAACATATCATTGCATACTTTATTAAGACGGAACATACTTTCATCACTAACCCAATACAAAAACACATGCATATAGAGAACTGCAGTCGGAATTTAAAAACTAAAATAAACTCTATGGAGGGGAATATCCGCCATGATTATACATTTCTTAATTTGTAAAATGCAATTTCTGAATTTGTAACATGTTTTTTTTCTATCCGTTACATGAATTTCTACATTTCTTCAATTTTGAAATGTCAACACACCAATGTGGAATGTTGTATTTATTATCACAGGGTTATGCTGGATCTGAGCAGGTATTAGGGCGAGCTCTACAAGGCAGACGGCAGGAAGCTATTATAGCAACTAAGTTCGGATTTAGAGAAGGACCTAACACTCCGCCTTATAACGCTGTACAAATAGACGAGGCTATAACAAAGGCTTTGACGAAATTACAAACCTCATATGTAGACTTACTTCAGGTAATTTTAACAGGCATTTAAGGCTGGTATTTATGGAAGCATATATGTGCTTTATCACGTGGCCTCCTGTATAGTTAAATTTAATTTTCTGCATTCAAGAATAAAAGAAAATATCTTATTCATATATTTAAAAACATTTTTATATCTCTTTGACCGTTTGAACAATCAGATGTGTTTTTTTATCATTCAAAATAAATATGCGATCAGCAGTTCTCACTTTCGTTTGAAAACCAATTTAAGTTTCTGACATGATACTAAATATGTCTAAATGGTGATCTTATCTGTTATTTAGCAATACATTAAAATAAAATTGAAAATGGAAATGTGGAATATGTCAAAGAGACAACAACCCTACCAAAGAGTAGACAACAGCCGAAAGTTTGCAATGCAGCTCATAATTGTTATAGCCCTGCAATGTTATGGCATTTTGAATCAGAATTTTAAAAACATTGGTAACTAATCTTCACTTTTTTGGGGATACAAACCAGTACTGGAAATACCGTTAAATATTTTAAATTGCATTCCACATTGGTGTTTTGACAATACATTTTTTGCTACACTTATTTTTTAAGCATTTCATATGTTTACTGGTTTTTTTTACTTATGTCATTTCGGGGTCTTTATATCTGAGTGTGCAGTATGGGTTTTACTCATTGTTGAAGGTTGTACATTGACATATGGTTGATAATTTCTTGTCATTTTGGTCTTCTGTAGAGAGGTGTCTCAATACCACATTTTTTATTTTTATAATCTGTTAGATTTTCCATCTTCAGTTTATAAATTGAACCACTGTATGCATTGTTTTCCTTCCAAATAATATATTTTATTGATTATAAGCTTTTTGTTAAATTCTTATTTTATTTCAGATTCATTTTCCTAGTTTTGTTGCGGATGTTAGTGATTGTGTAAAGGAACTCAACAGACAAATCGCTTTAGGGAGAATTCGATACTATGGCTTATCTAACTATGGTCCTAAAAACTTGAAGAATTTTCTAGATTTGGGTGGTAAACCCGTTTCTAATCAGGTAGGTGATTGTGCACACATTTGTGTGCTACATAGTCGTAGGTGGAATTATCTGCTAAGTGTTTACTTTTCATTATCAGCACTCGAAACTAAATCCTGCAAAGCAAATGAAAATCTATGAACTCTATCCCTCTGAATGTACGAGTTATTTTCAATGAACAGACACAATAGGTGTTTCTTGTATACTAGTATTTGATTGCACTTAATACTTTAAGCCTGTATCAGGTTAAACATTCTGTGATAGGGAATTGTTACAATACATACAACATGTGACTTGGATGGAGAATTGTCTCATAATTGGCACACGTGCCACATCTTATATCTAACTATTTAAATATTTACTTAATACAGATGGGATACAATTTATTATGGAGATCAGCCGAGCATGAAGTTATACCATTATGCAAGGAAAACAATATAAGTATACTGGCTTATTCGCCTCTCCAACAAGGTCTTCTAACCGGGAAATTTACCAAACTTGATGATGTACCTATGGGACGGAGGCTGACTAAACTTTTCCACACATCTGGGTAAAAACATGCGCTGATCAGTCTGACGTTAAGGTCAAGGATCAGTAAATGAACTAGTCCATAGATTTTTTTTAAATTTAGAACTTGATTAGATATTGAAAATATACATCAGAAAATGTAAAAAAAAGTATATGTCACCGACTTCGTTTTCGAGAAAAAATCATTTTTAAATGGTCCGAGAGGGTACTAAATTACATTGAATATATAGGGGGAATCTGTATTTTTCTTCTACAATTTTCTGTTTCCGGTATAAATCACGTAAACCGCTCCATAGATTTTTTTTTTAAATTAACATTTTCTTCCTCTTTGTCTTACGAATTAGATGATGTTAAAAAAAAATATGGTCACCGACTTCGTTTTCCCTGTAGAAGCGACGCAAACTCAAGATTTTGGCAAAAAAAAAAAACATCAAAATTCGTGACGTCGTTATTTTTATTACATAACGTCAAGTTATCATGCTAATTATTTCCAACGTTCTTCGTGTTGATTATGCACGATTAAATATAGATTCCTACACTGCAACAAGTGTATTACGATATTTCTCCACTCGAGACAGTTAAATTTTATTATTTAAAGCGCGAGGCTTGCCGAGCACTTTAAATAACTAAAATTTAACTGTCGAGAGTGGAGAAATATCGTAATACATGAGTTATAGTGTAGGAATCTGTTTCTCTAATGATTTTTATCCTTCTTCTTCAAAAAATTTCAGAAACTTGTGTTCTTTATATGCGACGTCATCAGACATGGTCGCCTTTTTTCATGACGTCACAATAGGAAAATTCAGAAGAAAACAAAACATTTAGACGTCATAATCAAACTTCGACTAATCATTTGCCGAGAACAGATTTTTCACTAGTGAGGAGAAATATTTTTCTCACACCGGTCAGGAAACTGTGAAAATAGCACAAAAATTAGAGAATATGTGTTTCGTATTGATAGATTCTTTTTATCTGGATAATTATCATTAATTTTTATTTTGTATTTCCGATATTCTTTATTCTTTATATTTAGGCACCCCATTATGCTCTTTTTCTTTTTTCTTTTTTTTTTTGCCTTTTATTCTGCAATTTTTGCCCATTATTCTGTATTCCGTTAACCTCAATCAGACCCTCTTTTATGGAACATTTTTAAAAGAAATTATACGTTATAAAAAATATGATACATGTATGTTCATTATCAATACACATGTCTAAAACAATTACTAATTCAAACAAAAATACATTGCAAGTACATGAACGCAAAAATAGTAAAAACATAAAAATAGAAATCATCAGGTTTACTGTCTACAATCTACAAGTTGACGCAATAAAAGATGTAATTGAAACTATAATTTGGTATGCCCCCGCAACTGAAAGTTGGGGGGGGGGGTTACCCCTGTCCCTCTGTCCGCCGTCCTTCTCCTATTATAGTTAATCCGCATAACATCTACAGTTTGAATCCTAGAACGTTTTCACTTTGTTGTCTGTTAGTACATATATTGAAGGTGTGCATGTGGTCAGGGTTGTGATCTTTATTAATATTTGCTCTAATGGGAGATTGTTGAATTTTGTCACTTTTTTGGGTAACCAATTCGTAAATCTCTTAGACTATAGTGTAGATCATCTGTTTGCATTTTTTCTCCGTTCCGATATATGATTTGGCAAATTTTTGAAAACAACGGTTACTTTACTTTAGCAGCGGAACATGTAATAGCTCGTTTTTTGGTACTATATCACGACAGATCGAGTTCTGTCCATATACTACTGCTTAACATCGCATATATAAACAAACATTATATCAACGATTCTACAAATTATTGAAAGAGTGTCGTGCGGTTATTTATACATCTTCAAGTTAACAATTAAAACACGCAGACAAACTGACATCTTTGTAAATATTTTTTTTTGTTCTGCATAAAATTTATTGTATACAAGTCTACAAAAACGTTTTAAAAAGTTTAGTAAATAGTTATTTTTCCATAAGTGTACATGTGTATGCTCGAAGTATATATAGAATCAGTACATGATACACAACATGCGACAAAAAAAGGGGGGGTAGTAATAACAGGAAACTAAATTAAACTAAGGCTTTGATCGATGTAAACTTCAATAAAACTGGAAGTTACACAAGGGGAACAGGAAAATAAGAATATATTGCATCACTTACGACAACCTTTGAATTGACCAGTGACTTTTTTTTATTTATTACTGACCAGCCACAACGAGATGATCCAACGAGTTTTTAAGGGTTTATATGAAGTGTGGACCTAAATGTTCTTTATCTTTAAATACAACGCTTATTCTGTAAAATCCTCAATAAAGAATTTTGTAAAATTCTTCTATTATTAAATGATTTCTTAATTCTGTACATGGTTCTTGTCTGTGTCAACACTGTTGTATTAAATTATTATTTTATTTTCTGTTGTTATTCTTTATAATTTTGCAAACTTTTTTGTTCAATTTTTACATTCGCCAGTATCCGTTATTCTGCAACTCCCTTTGAGATCTTATTATATGTGACAATAAATTAATGTCCTTCTCTCTCTGATTTTCGCTTTTTCTCAAGACATTGCACGGTCTTTGAAGCACGGTGTATTTTCCAGAAGATACATCGTGTAAAACATTTACAAGGAAACCAAACATACGGAGATTGAGATATAACTTAAAAACAGATGTACAAATTAATGTTTAATATGTCTACCAAAATAATCCCCCCCCCCCCAAAAAAAAAGAAAACACAAAAAAAAAAAAAAAAAAATATAATCGCACACAGGCTGAGACATGACTCGTAAATGTTTGTTTTGTTATTTAGTTCATCCACACAAATGAGGGAAGGGGGAGGACCGGGATCGGAACTCCGGGATCGGGTATTTTTAAATACGGGATTTCGGAATTAATCTTTTCGGGATCCGGGAATCTTTTTTTCGAATTTCGGGATGGCGGGATTTATTTTAAATTACTTTAAATTCGGGACCTCTGGATTTCATTTTTTAAAGTCCGGGATTTCGGAATCGGGACCCTTCCTATTTTTTAGTAGGTATATAGTAGTAGTATGATATAGAGATGATCGATATAATCTCGTTCTCGACCTTCAAGTTTTATGGGTGAAATAGAATTGATAACAGTTCTATTCTATATTTGAGATGCTACTTTCAGGGTACATTTTTATTTTTTATTCGGTTAATTTTTACCCATATATATATATATATATATATATAGAACAATTTCCTTTGAGGAGACAACCATACGAATCAATACTAGTAAGACAATTCTTTTAAGGATCCACTGAATGTTCTTTTATTAGGATAATATTCCATGTATAACTCTTTAAACCATAAACTATTTATACATGTATCTATTAAAAAGATTTGTGTTCTATTTTTAACATCGAAACTTTCAACAAAATTGCGGACGTGAAAGAAAACACCATTAGAAAAAAACAAACACGTCAGAATACAAAATGTAGCGATGGATTAATGATCGTGAGACATCATTTTTGTTTATTTTTCATTTGTTATAGTCTAAAAACTGTTGTATGAATATTAAATTATTGTTCCGACCGTAAAGAAGGTTAAAAATTTAAATGTATTATAGTTTAGTGTCATCTATATGACTGACTGACAGCAGCGGAGAATTTATGACCAGTATTAATTTATGTGGTTCATTTCCTTTTCGCTACTTTGAAAATATTTTTAATTGTTCCGAATGGTGTGATAATTTTCAAAATAGGGGATATCTAGTCTTACCGTACAAGACTAAGTTTAGTATTAATGTCCCAAACTTGCACCCCAATGGCCATTCTGCTTATTTCCTGCTACACGATGTCTTTTCCCAGTGAATATAGCATGTATAGGGTTTTTGTATGGACAGTTTTGACATACTACGTATAGAATACAGGGGCGGATCCAGGATTTTGCAAAGTGGGGCGAAGTTTTTTAAATTCGCCGAGCGGCGCGAGGCGAACAAATTTTGGGACCTTTTTTTGGCTAAAAAACATAAAATAAGTGTAAAATGCACTTTTTAAACGGTTCTTGAGGTGGGGCATGTATATTTAATAGTTGCTGTCAAGTGTAAGAGTTGGACATTTTTGATGTTGTATTCTCCCCATAAATTGTCTATCATAAAATTATAGTATGGGTCAAAAGCTATGAACTGATATATTTGATGTGGGACTTGTCAGTAAAAACAAGACATGGAAAATTCTCGCTTGTTGTATGTTAAGTTAGCATAAACTCACAGATTTCTTGTTGTAAACAAGATACACGCCGCGCTATTCGATGAATTTTACAATACGAGCGACACGAGTTAAAAAAGACAAACAAGTAATTTTTATACAAATGTTTGGTTGATATGTTTTACCCAACACAATTGAAAATTAACCAAAAGCTACGAATGAGTCTGAAATGACAACGAATTTATGAATGACGGTCGACAAATGGAGACATAAAGGCCACACCAGCAGGCAGGTTGCAGTCTGATCTTGATAAAAGTATTCAATATATCAGTTCATGCAAACCCCCGTCCCGAAAAAATACGCCCGTTTTTTATTCATTATGTTCATTTAATGCTATATTATTCTGTTGGAAATTTTCGTTTCTATTAGCCAAAAAGTGGACAAGATTATTGTTTTCAATCTAAATACGGCCAGACTCTCAGATCTCAGACTGCCTCCTCAAACAATGGCTCGAACCTTGCACTTTAAATCTATCCAGAGCTTATACTGACTGGGGATAATTATTCAGCTATGTTATTTTAAGATAGGCGCGGGCGTTTGGGGTTAAACATAATTTCGTAGGTAAATAATTTTAATGTGGAACTTTTTTCATGAGATTATAATAGAGTATAACTTTTTTTGGTTGAATTGTGAAATAGAAGTCAATACGTTCTTGCTCACTCCTTTGTCGCTTTGAAGGTGTCATGATTTTTCATGCTCAGAATTGCAAATGTGTTCCTTTAATTTGAATTTCAAAATGACTAAGTGACGTTTTTTCGACGAACTGGTCAACTCAACCATACCGAATCACTCTACTGTGATGCGACTGCCATATAAGTGAGAGGTTTAGCGCTATAAAACCAGGTTCAATCCATCATTTTCTACATTTGAAAATGCCTGTACCAAGTCAGGAATATGACAGTTGTTGTCCATTCGTTTGATGTGTTTTATCATTTGAATTTGCCATTTGATTAGGGACTTTCCGTTTTGAACTTTCCTCGGAGTTCAGTATTTTGTAGTTTTACTTTTGAAATAATCAGTAAATACTGGCGAAAAAAAATCTGTATATGAAAAGAATTGTCTCATAAAAATTAAATACACGGGAAATGGCAAAGTTTACGAAGTCTAGTCTAAGTCCAAGCAAAAAGGGGGGCGTACGCCTTCATGCCCCCCTCTGTATCCGCCACTACACGCAGTTACTGACAGCTTGTTCAAAGCCAATAACAACTAATAAAAAAATCAAGCATCTAAGACTAAATTCTTACCAAGATTTCTGTAAATCAGTGTTGATTGAGACCCACTGGAAAGAAATGCACCACTATTATTCTGTGTAACAGATTGTCATTGTTGCGTCAACCAGATTGATTTCTTGTTTTACTTCCTTTGAATTTTAAAAGTGTAAGAAAAATTGATTTCTTGTCCAAAAATACCGTGTGTTGCACTTATAAACATTTCTTCCTGTTTTTAAAACATGCTAAATGTTTATAATTACATGATTGTGTAAATTAACATTCAAACATTAGATGAATTGCATTTATTTCAAACGTGCCAGAAAACATGCTCATATTCGAATAAGCTGACAATAATTCAAGTGAAACAGGGATGGGGATATACAAAGTACTGTAAAAGAAAAGTTAGAGTATCTATACTAATAAACGAGAAGACCTAATTTTGTGTGTCGCTTCTCTTCCTTCTACAATGAATTAATCATCATGCCTCTGTGTTCTATATAGGTATAGTCGCATTTGTCATCTTTTCTTATGATTATTCAGTTTGTGTTATTTTGGGAGGAAAACGAAAATAAAGGTGTCAGACCACCAATTAAAAATCCCTATCTGTTCAACCGAATCTTGCAATTTTCACAGCTATCTAAATATTTTACCTTAAGTTTAACTTCAAGGAAACCAGGTATATCCTGAATTGTACATGTATCATCTTTCTACATGCCAATTTTCAACCAATGTTTAAAGTCTTATATGAAATTTCTGATCTTGAAAACACAGGTACTACCATAATAACTCCCTGTTTTCTTGAAATCTTAAATTAGTGTACTATGTAGCGCATTAATCCTGAATTTTTAACGCAAACTCATAGACAAGTGAATTTTGACTCAAAATGGTTTAAATATATTTCCCTTTCACCAGAAGTTTCATTTCTGCATATTTGTTGGTTAGTTTAAGTAAACAATGACATCAAAAGTACTATTTTGTGTCAGAGTTCAATATACTGTCGAGACCGCACTGTTTTTCTGTAGAAATAGTGGTGAGCAACAGTGGTCAACAGTTTTCACACTTGTTTTAACTGGTCGGCAGATATCCAAACTCAAACACCTGATTTTCGTTTTGAAGGTCGTCTTCATGACTTTTCATATTCATTTTCAAAATCCTGTAGCATTTCTTCAATTTTAGCAAACAAGTTCTTTCTCCTAGAAGATACATACTTTCCGTCAGATTTACCGTTGTCCCATTGAAAAGTCGCCGGTTGAAATTTTAACATTGCAAAATCTGGTCAAAGGTACGTAATTCGTACAAAACGTCGCAATATTTCGCGGAATCCGCTAGACGGCGTTCATTTACTGTTACAAGATGTAAGTTCAGACAGGATGGCATATATGTATAAACTTGATCACTACCTTCTCTTTTAATGCAATTTTACTTTGTACCTAAATTCAAATACTATACTTTCAATGATTATATGATCTTAAATTAAATACTGATATATCTACTTTTTTAATATGGCAAAAATTATAACTCATATTAACCAAATTAAAGTATGGAGGAAAACAATATTTAATCCTAACTCTTCAGACAAAATAAAATAGACAAAATTTTACAAATTTGTACTTGACATAAATAGCTGCCAACCTTTTTCATTTTTATTTTCTTCAGAAAAAAACTCCGCTCATGTGTATTTCTGTTGAATTATAAAATCTTTATCTTTTCGATTTTTAAAGAAATCCTAAAACCAGACATGGTCAAGATGGTGCAGAAGACGAGATGTTTACGGTAATTATCTACTAAAACATAACAGTCGTCTGCAGGATTGTGAAATCAAGTTCTTCTGGTTTTCTGTCGAAATCTGTTTGTAGAGTTTAACTATAATATTGTGTTCCAGAGAAAGAGCTTGGAGATTTTGCTTGCACGTTCAGGATGAGCGCAGCATTGGTTGATTCTTTTAAAAACGCTAAGATTGTGACCCGGCCGGGTAAATCGGTTGTGATATTTCAGAGAAAACATCTTTCTTACTATATTTTTACCTTTAAAAAAAGTACTGCTTTATTTTCTAAATGACTAATGATTTATTTGAATTCAATGTAGTCTACGCCCTTAACCCATTTACAGTGTAATTTGGGTCCACTTGTATGCGACTTATAGTTATTAACTCTCTATCTGTCCGCCCATGAGCACTTCTATATCGTACACATCTGAAGCATTAGACGCAGATTTATTCAACAGATTTCCGTTATAATATTTGTACGCATGGCGTTTATATCTGTGAAGAGAAATGGCTATATGATTCTATGATGATGGAAAAGCATTGTGTTTTTTTTTTAGCATCAACTTTTTGCGCTAGGATTGTAACAAAGGCGTATTTGTAGCTATTCAAATGATTCCCGTTGTCATTGGTAGAAGGTGAATTAATTTCTGGTGTTAAAATTTTCGAAAATGCGACTCCAAATATGCGTTGTGTTTTGTTTGCATTATTTAGAACTATTAAATGTGTCTGTTTGGACCCTCAGTTATTTCAGTTTTTTAGTTTTTACTCCATTTTCATGACACACATACCTTTTATTTACAGGCAATTGCTAAAATGAAAAATATATGTCAGCGAGCCAACGTAGACATGGGGAAAGCATCTTTAGCCTGGTTACTGCAGCAAGACAATGTACCAGTAGCAATAACAGGAGCCAGTTCACCAGACCAAATTGTGAAAAACATAGATGTTCCCACTTTACCCCAGGTATTTTGAACTTACATGTCAGATTGATTTCTTATCGATATTTTAGTTAATTCACAATTGAAAAGATACACTGTAAAAACAGCGTTTAGATTTGAAACGGATTTACAACATGTTTAGGTCTAAACGTGTTTAGGAAAGCGTTTAGGATCTAAACGGATATTTATCTAAACACATAAAACCCTAAACGTGTTTAGAATTTAAACGTGTTGCAGGGTTATTATCAGTGAATGTTATCATTAAGCTAAACATTAAATGGCATCTAAACACTTCTGAAACACTTTCCTAAACACCTAAACACTTTATAATATTTCAGTACTGGTTCCACCTTTTTACCCGATGTTCCTACATATTCCAGCATATTCTGCGAAACTATGATATCGTGGCTGTCTTGAAATTAAAATTATTTTCAAACTTCAGTCCCAACCCAGTATGCGGAGCTTCTATATTTATGAGAACAAATCATATCATCTTCCACAACTGAGTTTCCCTGATTATTAAATTACTTTCAATTATTTTTTTTATAAGTTAAGCAATTAGTTGTTTATACCAGGGACATATAAAATAATCTTTTATAGTATTTATAAGGAAGATGTGAGTGAATATTTTCTCTAATTTCCGGAGTCGTTGTCCGAATATGATCTTATACCAATTAACGAACAGAGTTATCTATCGTGGTAATTTGATACGGACGCCTTCGGACCCGCCAAAGACAAACAACATTTAAAACAATGGATCCCATATATCAAGTATATATATCTATTGACGATGCAACAGATACAGAACTTCATATTAGAATATTGACGGAATCAAAAGCCATCTTAACAGTTATTACAGCAGCGGAAGGTAAGCAGATCCAGATTTCGTAAAAAGGGGGAGGGGCACAAACCATTATTTAACAGACTAATAAAAGGAATATGTGCGTTAAACTGTTAACCTATGCTATTTCAAGTTCACTATTGTGGTACGAATCATATAATATACACACATAATCAGTCTCAGGGACCAAGCATAAAATAAGAATGAGCTAGTTCGGAAATTTAAAATGAGATTAAATAGTCTAAACTGTCACTGTACATAATGTCATAAAATCATAGTTTCAAGTATTTTAACTTTGCAGGGAATAAGATGATCTGATCCCAATGGCCCATAGAACAACATCCTTTACACAAACACTGAAATTATAGTTTCACTTCATTTGTCAAAGAGAAACAAAGAATACCAAACATCCAAAAGGACATTCAAACTCATTACTTGAAAATAAACTGACCACGTCATGGCTAAAAAGTTAATAAATTGACTACGCCATGACTAAAAAGTTGAAAATAAAGTGACATTCAAACTCCTATGTCAAAAATAAACTGTCAAGTTGTTCTTTTTCATATAAACCTATAATAATTATTTGTATGTATGTTTTTATAGGACTGTGACACTGTACATGTAGTGGGAATGAAAAGAGCTAGAATAAATCCATATCATAGATCAAATTGAAGAACAGATCAGAAAGAAAGCAACGAAGAAAGAAAAGGATGACTTAATTTCAAGAGCAGATGTAAGTAAAAATATATTTATATATATATTATTAAGTTGCCAATAGAACGTACTATACTATATGATTGAAAAAATGAAGGTTAAATCATCCTCTAATATTTATCCTGTTGAATAGGTAAAAAACAGGCAATTTAAAAAAATATATATTCATAATATTAGGATAAAATAGGAAAAACAGGCTGTAGTTCTCAGAAATCAAGGATTTTGTTTTATAATATAAAAAAAACTTGCATGCTTGTTTGCTCTATATATTGTTCCCTTTGATTTGTTTGTCTTTTGATGTGTACATTTGTACAAGGTGTAAAGTATTGTCTTTTTAACTACAATTTGTATTTTTCTTTTGTAAGAATCTTTTTTCAAGAAGCTTGTTTAATGTATTTTAATAAACATGATCCAAGAATAAGTGACTGTTGCATACAAATGTACATGAAGGGTTCATTTTTTCATTTCAGGATACAAAAGTTCACCTGACAACCAAAAGGAACTGCACACCTAGAGCCTTTATCATTCAAAAGAAGATTGTTCCGCAATGAAAAATTCCTGTATGATAGGAGATGGACTGAACTGACAATTTCTGTTTTGTTGAGGATAAAAATCTTCAAATTTTATAATTTTATTTTTTTTGTTTGCATTTAGTGAGACTTAAAAATAAATTATTGAAATAATTTGAATAGATTGTATGTTATATTTAAGACTAGATCAGAAAAAAACAAAAACAAAAGAACCAGACTCCAAGTTGTATAAAAAGGTGGAAGGTCCGGTCCATAAAACGTTAAAAAAAATCAAACGCTTGACTACATAAACAATCAAAAGGAACGAAAAAAAAAGTCATATTCCTGACTTGGTACAGGCTTTTCCTTACAAAAAAATGGAGGGTAAAACTGTGTCTAATTGTTTACAGACTTTTCAAAACTTGGTCTTATTGTTTACAGACTTTTCTTAACTTGATCCTATTGTTCACAAACTTTTCTTTGGTCTCCAGGAAGAATAAAATGTGTAAACCTATTATTGTTAATATTATTATTATCATTACTGAAGTTTTCCAGCTTTAATATACTATATAGACAAGTCAAATAATTTTATTATGGTAAAAATCATTGCAAGAACATTAAGCAGAAATGTACACGTGCATTGTATATTCTACAATACCGTGTGGACTATTCAACCTGTAGTGCTGTACCACAAGTAGTTCCTGTGAAATCATAGTACTAGTAGGCTAACCGTTGGAAGGTCTAAACACCATAAATTTCTAAACATATAACATCTAAACACTTGTTGAAATCTAAACACTTGTTAAGATCTAAACATGTTTAGATGCTAAACGCGTTTCAAAACGTACACAGAAAAAGTGTTTAGATAAGTGTTTAGGATCTAAACACTGTTTTTACAGTGTACATATCACAGGCATTTTTTGTGCCTATACATTTTTTGTCATCTTCAAAAAAATAATTCTGGTAGCTCATAGTCACCACTCTGAATGATTTCGTTTTTATATACTTAAATCTTACAAAAGAAAGGAGATGGGTAATTTTAATGAGACCGCAACCAAGAAACACAAATAACTAAAATACCTCTACAGCAACTCAACGACAGAAAGAGTCCAAACACATTTTCAGCAACCCAATGACAAAAAGAACCAAAAGACATTTAGAATAAACTTACTATTTTTAGTCTCCCACAAACAGTAAATGCAAGTACAATGTATGTTTGCACGATATTTCAGGCTATAAATAATCTTTGTCCTCGTTTCAGAGTGTAGTTCAAGAGCTGACAGATGCCACAGAACCAGTGAAAGCAAAAATAGGAAAAGTTCTAGATCAATGGGCTCATCCGGATAGATGTGAATAATAATGTTAATTATCATTTTTAGTATACCTAAATACGTGTTTTTATACTTAAATAAAAATACTAAACTAGTGTTCTCTCTGGTTTTTTTTTCTACTTTTAGCATTTTTTAGATTCATTACATTTTGGTCCATAACTTACACTGTTTGTTCACAAGATATTTTTCCTACATCATATAATATCAAATTAATAGTCCTCGTCCTGCTCAACATGTTATATTTGCCATAGGACAACTCATAAAGGTCTCATTTCTTTCTATTAACCCAAATTTTATAAACGTTGTGTCGCGTTTGTTGTTGTTTTCTAAACGCTACAAAAGTAGAAACAAATACATCGTTTAATAATTCTTTAATGACCCTGTTTGAACTTTCAATAATGCATGCACATGTTGTTGGTAAACAGACTTTTAACAAACGTAGAAACAAATGTAGCGTTTGTACTTACAAACCACAAACTGCAGACGCATTTTTAGCCTGTGCATAGTTTGTCAAAGTTTATGTAAACTTTGAAAACGTTTGTTTGAAAGAAATGATACGTTTGCATCGTTTGTGTTAGAAAGAAATGCGCCCTCTGTCACCAATTGTTGTGTTTACGAATGCTCTTTTGATGCAGATAAAGAGACGAATACTCAAATTTTGGTAGAATCTATTTCAAATAGCTTTGTTTCGAAATAATTTTAAGGAAAGTTGCTATATGTTTTGCAGAATTCCTTGCTCATTTTGTATATATAGTAATTTGTGATTAACTTATAATAGGAAATTTGATGAAAAATTGTTACAGAATACTGAGAAGCATTTACAAAAGCATACTGATGTGACTGGATCTTGGGCCACGGCATTATCATCATTATCGTTTGAACAAAAAACTAGGGAATCTGATGGTTATTCTATTTATTCAACGTTATTTACTGTTACTGTCCATAAAAAAAAATAAAGGAAGTATGCAAAAAATATTAGAACATGCAGATATTGCACTTTATTGACATAAGTGTTACAGATATATAGAATACGCTATAGCATACAATAGTAATTTTGGAATACAATATTGTAAACAAAAGGCCTATAGTTGGTATCCGTTTATGACTTGACTTCGGATTTACTTTGGTCAATCGGGGTCGACATATGGTGGTGACAGTTCGGTGCTGATTCATTCACAAATTATCATATTTGCAACTAAAACAGGATCGCCTTCAACACTGAAACAAGTGCATTAACATACGACGGGATCAAAAAGTTTTTATATATATTTAACCTTCTCATTAAATTATTTCGACCAATATTGGAATATTGGACGGTAACAAATCAGACTAAAAGAAATTAATGTCCCGCTTGAAATGGTACTAAACTGAATAATAAGATAATTACAGACCACAGCTTCAAGTGAAATTATACCTGAAAAATACCCAGTCTATGGAAAGGGCGAAACGAGAAACCCGTTACTTATGTTGAGTAGCTATAGTTTCTTTTTTATTCAATATGCATTGTGGAAAAATCGAGATGTGGGATTAATATCACATTTGGAAAGAAAAAAAAAGAATTTCGTCTGTATTACTTCCCGCGCAAGTAGTTTGTAATTTACTGTATACATAGTCAGTTTGAATGACATATAATGTTGATGTGTACAAATACTAAAAAATCGTGAATCACAAAAAGTTAAATACACTTTCAACATGTTCTATTGCATTTGAAGCCACAATAACGTGTACTAGATTGATAATGCTATGTTGTCTTATATTAATGCGATATTTTTCTAAAAGAAAAGCGATATGTTTTTATTATGAAAAACATATTAAGGCTATATTCGCTCATTATTTTGTACATAAATTAGGCCTTTTTTTTTGTTTGGATTGTTTTACATGTGTAATTTCATGACCTTTTATAGCTGACTATGCGGTATAGGCTTTGATCATTGTTAAAGGCAATACGGTGATCTATAATTAATATTTTCTGTGTCTTTTGGTCTCTTGTGAAGATTTATCTCACTGACAGTCATACCATAGCTTATATTTTACATATACGTTTCTCGTATATGGAACTGCGATAAAAAAAAATATATACAAAAGAAGATTTGGAAACACTGTCAGTATAACAAACTACATTCACTTTAAGATCAAGTTGTATTTTCAAAATTTCATATCATAATAGTACGAAAGGAAAAAAAACTTAACAATTAAGTTTGTCTAGATTAATAATATGAACACTGTCACTTCCTATTTGTTGTCCGTCTTCGTCAGCACAGTAACACTGTGACCCTGTACACTGAACCTCGTCATAACTTCCATCGGCTGTACAACGGAACGATTTCCCTATCATACCAGTTTCCTTATACTCAGCTTGAGAACGTGCACATTCTGTAAATAAATTGATGGAGCTTTTAATTACCAATAAACGGTTTTGATAATACGATTTAAGTATAAGAGAAATAAAATTTTAAGGGGAAAATTGCAATCTTTCAATCAAAGTCCATGTGTGGATGGCTATACAATTTTGTATTTTCAGACTTAATCACTGTTTTTTTGTTGTTGATAAAAACTATAAAAACACAATAAACACTACAATGAGAACAACATTCCATTATCCTATCTATGAATAGTTCAAGAAATACATTCACATAATTGTAGGCAAACCTATTTGTTTTCACAATTACTGTATTCGAGTTACCAATTCGTGGTATTTATACCTCGCAATCATGGATTGAAATAATGCATGTTTAATTTTAGTTCCCACTAAAAAATGAATGTAACATTTCCCATTCAGTGTTAACAAGTACTTTGGTTTTCAATTATATACGAGCGGTGCCGCTATCAGATAACATAAGCATGGTGTATATATATAATATAGAAAGAACACATCTAAGTATTAGATACACCTTGAAGGCGTAACCCCGAACGAGTGTATCTAATTTGTATCAAAGATATTTTCAATGCAAAATGATTTTTTTTAAACATTTAGGAGAGGATATTTCAGCGATTTGACCATAAAGTATTCTACTGAAAATCTTCATTTAACGACATCTTGGTGTAAGTAGGCATGTTGTCTGCTCTTTGGTCGGGTTGATGTCTCTTTGGCACATTCCACATTTCCATTCCCATTTTTTTTTTAACGCAATCAGTTTTCAATACAGATTATATAATACAGGGATACTTACTGCATGTCTGTTGTTCTATAGAGATTATATAATACAGGGATACTTACTGCATGTCTGTTGTTCGGCCTCCCAACGGTTAACACTAAAATCTTCAATTTGTTTACCGTCCTCCTTTACACAGTAACATCTGAAATTGACAATAACACCAATATGAAAAAACGCATATTGTATCTAATTCAAACATATAAAACTGAGAATGGAAATGGGGAATGTGACAAAGAGACAACAACCCAACCATAAATCAGACAACAGCCGAAGGCCACCAATGGGTACATACATTCTATAATAAAACAAAACAAAAATCTGGGTTTATAGTATCATTTTCTTAATATAGACATTTACATAGCAGTTCTCTGGAAATACATTATTTTAACTTTGAAGTGTTTTTGAGCAAGAATTAGCGGGTTTCTATGCAAACCGTAGACAAATCTCAGATGTGGTTTAATTTTGGTTTTGTTGGGTTTTTTTTGTTTTGTTATTTTTTTTGCAAGATTTCAAATGTTGTACTTTGTATTACATTCGTTCCTTAGTATTTAAATTCTGGTCTTTATCTTTATGGGTTTGCTAATCTTATACATTTTGAACGATACTATGTATTTACCAGTGCGCTAACTTTGTTATAATCCAGATTTGAGGCTTGGCAGAAAAATCCGTCACAGAAGCACATTATTGCCCTTTCAGTGTATGTCTGATCAGGTACATCTAGGACAAAGTATATCACTAGTACTAGTATATGTATTTTTGGTGATTGTTTGTTGCTTTTTATATGTCTTTTGTTTATGTGGATAGTGTTGCTGTTGCATTTAACGTGTTATGCACAGGGGCGGATGCAGGAATTTTCGAAAGGGGGGGTGCTAACCCAGGGCAAAGGGGGGTGCAGGGGGGGTGCAAAACATATGTCCCGATACAAATGCATTGATCGGCAAAAATAAAGGGGGGGTGCGCACCCCCGGACCCCCCCCCCCCCCTGGATCCGCCACTGATGCATCTTTTATATTTAGTTTCTGTGCAAACGGACGTTTTCAAAGTTTTTCTAAAATTTAACTCTTTATCATAGTTACGTTTGTTTAATCCCCCTTCTAAATGTTATAGTATCTTCTAAATGCGAGAATGCACAATCATATATATTCACTCATTGATGAACTGTCACGCATTTCCCTTCAAGGTCCCATTGATATTGTTTCAATACGAAAGTCTATTATATTTAATTTGTTTGTATTACAGCACTTACTGAGACCCTGAGCACTGCTTTGGGGCGTAGTTTCCCTCGCTATCACAAACCGGCTTTCTTCCTCCAACCATACCCAGCTCTGAGTTTTTATGAAACTGTTTCAACTCTTGTTGACAATATGTTTCTGAAAGAATAGTTTACATTTAAAGAGCTGTGCTAAATTGTATATAGCCATCATATCATATATACTTGTTATCTCTTACGTGACAAAAGTTTATTATCTTCCCTTGAAACCTAATTCTAAGTAACGTAGACCACTCCTGAATCACTACTACTATTCTCAAAATAAAACACAAGAAAACGCATTTTATAAACATACGAAAAATGAAATAATTCATGCCTGGAAACTGCAAATTATTTCATCACATTGAATACTTTATGAAAATGTCCAGAGCATTCAAGGCAACCAAAAGACAAAACTATCAAAGGTAAATGTCCATATGACATGATTTTGGACGACATTAAAGTACTAGTATGTCAAACTTGTTGTATCATAAAATTGCCTGTCGTTATGTTACCCTATGTAAAAGATTCGACTAATGAAAATGAAAATTTCTGAAACCAAAGATGATGTGGTGAGAAACTCCGAAACCGATCTTACTGAAAAACTATGAAACCGATGTTTATGTGACTTCAACAAATGGTAGTTTTTAACGACATTGACTGTCTATACCGTGAGCCCTTACAGACTTACAGGGTCGGCACTGAAAACTATATTTATGTGACTTTAAAACACTGAAACCGATGTAAGAAAAAAATCTCTGAAACCAATGCTAATTGTAATGGGAAACTCTGAAGACGATGTTTATGTGGTGCAAAACTCTTAAACCAATGCTTATGTGACGAAAATCTGAAACTAATGCTTATGCGATGAAAACTCTGAAACGATTAAGTGATAAAAAATAGAGAATTAATGAAGCAAAAACAGACACATATATGTACATATTTCTCTAATTCTTCGTGAATTTATCCCTTTCTGCACCCATTGTATAATAAATTTAATCAACGTGTGGTTCGTTTGATGTCAGTTCATCATTGGTTAAAATCCGATTAGGACGTCGAATTTTCTTGCTTTCCTCTGAATTTCCGATTGTGACGGCATGAAAAAAGGCGACCATGCCTAATGACGTCACAAAGAAAGAACACATCTTTTGCAGATCGAATGAAGGAATAAATTTGCCTGCATATTGTTTGAAAATCATTAGAGAAACAGATTCCACCACCAAATATCGTGTAATACGATATTTATCCACTCTCGACAGTTAAATTTTAAATATTTAAAACGCTCGGTGAGCCTCGCGTTTTAAATTTGAAAATTTAACTGTCTCGAGTGGATACATATCGTATCAAACTCGATGCAGTGGTAGAATCTATATGTATGCAGGGGCGGATGCAGGAATTTTCGAAAGGGGGGGTGCTAACCCAGGGCAAAGGGGGGTGCAGGGGGGGTGCAAAACATATGTCCCGATACAAATGCATTGATCGGCAAAAATAAAGGGGGGGGGTGCGCACCCCCGGAACCCCCCCCCCTGGATCCGCCACTGTGTATGTATAGCCTATATATGGCAAAAATAAATCAAATGACGAAAAGGTAACCATATATTCCATATATTGAAAAATATGTATATTGAAATAATACAAAATATGTTCGTTGAATCTTTGGGACAGTTATATAACACCTGCTTATATTAAACAAAATCTCGATAACAAAAAAAAAACGAAAAATAATCTTGCGTCTCTGTTGTTCAGGTTCTAACCAATCAGTATGTCTTATTATTTTCACCAAACACAAATATCAAAATGGCCACATCTTGATTAAAATGTATATCAAACTGATTCATTATTACTAGTAATCATTAAGTTTTTATTGAATTGGAAATTTTGAAAAGTTGATGACAAAATTAGCCGTATCATCCTGAATTCTGATGACCATGGAATAGTTTGCGTGCTTAAAGTTTTACCAAATCGTTTCCAAATTGAAGTGGTGTGTGATGCATTAAGATATAATGTATAAGATATCAAAACCTCCTTGATACATCGTAAAGGCACATTAATTTGATAAAAAAAAATATAAAGAATATGTACAAATTGGATTTAAAATCTTCCAACAACAAAAAAATATTTCCTTTTATCACATGCAGCTGTATACAAGGTAACTATAACCTTGCTCCATCACTTAGAAAATATTAATTATTGACTATATATATGGTTAAATGCAGTTTTCACTGTATTTTTAAACATACCTGGCATATCATTTTATGTATAACCATTACTGCTTACCATTATTTCAACATCTTGATGCATTTAATAAACTAAAACACATTCTTAACCCCATCCCTGAACTTGTTTGTCATATTGGAGTCTTCATTAAGCAGTCCTTAGAACTGAGAGGGTCAGACCCATGTCCGGAGACAAGCTCATGATGGTGTTTTATACATAAATTTATACTTGAACTCTTAAAATATGTTCTATTATATTGTATTGTATTTCATTGTATTGCATTGTATTTAAAATGTATAATTGTCATGTTTGTATTGCTTGACCCTTATGGATGTAATTTTGCAATACAGATTATTATAATATATAATATACCTTCATCGCAGGTGACTCCATTCAGAAGAATTAAACAGCAAACACTTAGAATACAGACAGCAAAATTACAGACTCCCTTCATTTTATGTGTTGTCTTTACAATTCTGATGTCAGTTTATACTATGAGACAATTTAACATTCACTTTTTATACTTATCTCTCTCTTGCAGTAATTAATAGGCATACCTAAAATTGTTTGCTCGTGGGCAAACTGAAAGTATTAATGTAACATATGGTTACATTCAGATGCCTGATAGTTCGACACATTGCAAATAACAATGTCAACAACAGAAACCTGGAAGGAATTAACATACCAATCAAAATTTAATTTTATAACGATAAAAACAAATTAGTCTATGTTAACTTTCTGATAAGGGAACATTGCCTGTGATACTGACCAATACTGCGACACCATGCATTTTGGTTGACATTGCAGCAGATGTTAATACATATGTAGTATCTGATGATGATCATTACATGTATTTGATCGTCTTGAGGCTATGAAGCATTGACGCATGTTTTGTCTAGTCACATATCGTGCGTTGTGCTTTTTTCTAGTTTTTTTCAGAAAAATTGCTCACCAAAAACCTACCTCTGGTCTGGAATGTACAGATAGGTGTTCTTGTTCTGAAGATTGCAAACTACAGCATTTCTTGTCATGTTGTAAAAAAAAAAAAATCAAACCATAAGGTTTATTTTACAGTTTTGTAAGACATGCGACATGCCAATTTTTATCATTTTTGCGTTTTTTGCCTGCTTTTTTTAGGAATGAAATTAAAATAGATAAACAGATACCGTTTATATCCGTTCATTTTTTTTACATAAATAAGGATGTTAGTTTTCTCGTTTGAATTGTTTTACATTGTCTTATCGGGGCCTTTTATAGCTCACTATGCGGTATGGGCTTTGCTCATCAAGTTGTTGAAGGCCGTACGGTGACCTATAGTTGTTAATGTCTGTGTCATTTTTGGTCTTTTATGGATAGTTGTCTCATTGGCAATCATACCACATCTTCTTTTTTATATTGAAAACTTTTATTTGAATTTTGCAATATTGCATACAATTGTTTTTTTATCTACAATGTCAGTTTCTACAAGTCCCATACGTTGTTTATGGAAGCATGTTTTTGTCCGACGCATTTTGGTGAAACCACTCTAAGCAGCCATCACAAACGAGTGATGCAGCAACGTGCGCGTCTGTAGTTGCATACTGTACAATTCTGTTTTGCACTATCCCTTTTTGATTATAAAAGACATTGTATAGAGTCTTAAATAAAAATCAGTTTTACATGTCATGTCATGTTTTAATATAAAAATTTTGTACCAGTATTGTAACTTTAAAAAAAACCAACAATACCGGTATATTACCTGATTACTGATATCAGTATTGCAGTTGTATTGTTGACTATACATTTTTTTTGGGTACTTTTTAAGGTGTATAATGAAAAAGGAATTTTAAGCAAAATTAGATATTGAAGTTCAACGGGAGATTAAATGAACTCAAAAAGATTATAGAGGATAATTGTGAAATCAATTAACAACCAGCTAAAAATAATAACTTTACTTGTAGAAATAAAACAAAAGATAATTGTAATTAACTCATATTATTCAAACAATAATTAATTGTATAAATAACTATTAATGCTAATAATTTTATCATATTTCTATCTTTTATTTAATTCAATAGAGATAAAATAAAATAAAAGCTTCATTTTATTATCTGATTATTAATTTATATAAATTCAAACCGTGCAAATTATTACAATATAACACTGTAAATACAGCATTTACATGTATGCCTTAATTTTTACAGATATTTAAATACATGTATACCAAGATCAACATTTGTTGGTCTTTATTTTCTTATTAATCTTCTCAATAAACATGATAAAAGATATCTAATATCCGTTAAACATAAAAAGTTGCTTAATAGGGAAACCTGATTATAACCGTTTGTCTACATAAATGTTAAGGGTAGTTAAAAGCAGTTGATCCAGAACCATGGGCAATACAATTTGTATCAGATATACTGTTACAAATACTCAAATACTCAAATACTAATAAATGTATTAGACAAGCACTCCTACAGTTGGAGAGCCGTACAGGTGCTATCTAAACAAGTTTGTAATCTAGTAATCGTAAGAGAAAGTCAACAGACTGAATACCTAATAAAAGTAAAGGAATTGGGGGTTGCAGAAATGCCATCTGAAGAAGAAATAACCAATACCGGTGTCTTCAACTTATGCCAACATTTGATAAAAATATATTCAACCTACATTCCTACAAACAAAATACAATAGGTGTTGTTATAACAATTATTAATTAGTGAAAGGTAAAATACAGTCAGTATATTCAAGCATTAAATTCTATTCTAAATTTTAGAAATAAAAATAAAGTATTTGCAAAATTGTGTTGTAGTAAAATTTCTAAAAAGACAAAAATTGTAAAATAGAACAATTGATTCTAGTAAAATTGTGTTGAAATAAATAATAAATTGATAATAAAAAAAACAGACTAAATTTCTAAAATAAAATAGTTGGTGATCGCAATACTGGTATACTAGTATTGTGCACAATACTGGTATACAAAATTTGTACCAGTATTGTACCAGTATTGTACTAGTATTGTATTCCAATATTGTTGTTACACAACGCAAAAATATATGATACCATGTGAAAGTAAATATCACCCCAAGCCTACATGTAGAATGTAACTAACGATGAAAACGATAGCATCAATATTTGATTTTTACAATTTATGAATTATAAAAATAATACATTGTCATGTAACCATCATTGTTTTTTTTAGATAAAGTTTTTGTATATTGAAACTTTTATAATTTAATTTAAAAAAAAAATACCTATAGTCCCAATGCTCATATGGTCCGGCCCGTTTATAACCAAACGAGTATTATACTCATATGGTCGGACCATATGAGTATACGCATATGGTCATGATCCCGAAATCCCTAGGTCCCGAATTTAAATAATTTTAAATCCCGATATCCCGAAATTCGTAAAAAGAATTCCCGGATCCCGAAAGGGTCAATCCTGAAATCCCGAGACTAAAAACACCCGATCCTGGATTCCCAATAAAGGTCCTTTCCCCCACTCACTAAAGTGAACAAAAGTATCTTCAGTATAAATATCCGGATTTGTAGTTGATTTCTGTCCGTTATATGTTATTATTTTATTTCAGTTTACTGGTTCCCCTCTTATTCACCCTTTGCACTTTATCATAGAATAGCTAACGACACCAGATTCACAAACTTTGCAATATTGACAGCATGACAGCTATTGAAACATGTTACATCAGCACTGGGTGTAATCGCACCCCTCATTGTGCAGACTGGGGACTTAATGGGTTAATATGTTTCGGATCATGTCGTTCTGTAACAGTTTACCAACCAGAGGTAAATATTGAAGGCGGAAAAAAGGGGGAGGGGATGCATAGGTTCTTGCTTAGTGCCATAGTGGTCCGACGAGGTGTTATGTCGGTCGCTTACCTTTTTTTTTTGGGGGGAGGGCCCCGGGGAAGGCAGAGTTTTCTGAGGAAAAGGCATGTAGTAGTATAGGGGAGGGATCTACAAAAAATATTATGTTAGTCAAAGGGAACTTATTTAGCGTTTGTGTGTGTGTGTTAAGGCTTGGTCACACCTTACCGGATAGCAGGAATGGACGCCTAATCGATTAAAATAAAAGTTGTACTTTGACAAAATTGTTGATGTACTGAACGAATAAAACGGACATGTAATGAATGCTTAAAGGAGACACAACAGTTATGCAGCGTACGAGAAACAGAAACATAACGGACAGAACAGATGACGAACATACATTCAACGGATGAGTAACGCTAGTCCGAGATTACTCTGACATCCAACGGCTGTTTTGCCAGACAAGTTGGGGCCGTGGGACGTCAGAGCTCGTCCCATATCAAAAAGTGGATATTTGCCCACCCAAAATAGATGTGCCGCTTCGTCGCTTCTGGTGCCGATTGAGGGCCTTGGAATTATGTAAATCGGGCATCAATCTGTTCATTTTTCATTTATTTCTTCATTTATGTAAGTTTCACCTACCTGCCAACCTTTATTTTTCCATATTTTAACAGTTTTCACAGAGACCCATCGAATTTTGCATTTTGACTTTCACTTTCAAATGGACGTCAAGTTACAAGAGAGTTCGTGGCCCGAGACTCAAATATGCAAATATTTATCATTTTTCACCTCCTTTATAGGAGATCGATGTTTAACATTTAGAAGCTAACCACGATTTTTAACCTCCTTTACAGGAGATCGGTATTAAGCATTTAGTTCCGACCACTATAACAGTTGGAAGCTCTCGAACATTTAGATAACTTGCATCGTAAATGAACGAGGCGTTACATTATGGTCATTTGCACTGTTTTCTCGTGGTCACGTGATAATCTTTGAAAATGAAAGTCAAAATGCAGAAATCGATGGGTCTCTGTGAAAACTGTTTAAATATTTTCACCTCAAAAACTACTCTGTTTACAGAATTACCTTTGCTGTTTGGAATTACTTTGATCCTGTCCACTCACTGACTCAGATAAATTCTTTAACTCACCTATAGTTGTGCAGATACCTCTTGTCCATGTCAATTAAGGACAGTCAAAACAATACAAACCGGTTTTTTACCTGAGGGAGCATCTCAAAGTTGTACCACAACTTAGTTAATTTTCACACCTTTTGCATGAAGGAAAAAAAATGCCCATCAAAATCCAAAAGAGATTTTATTTTTCTGAAACAAAATGCATTTAACTTTAATTAAGTCTGTACTCAGAGTAGTTTTTGGCATGTAAATACAGCCATATTTGTCCGTTTGTTATGATGAGCCTTAAGTTGACCAAAAAATATAGGATATTTGTGACAAATCAACAGGTTGGGTAAGATCCTCTTAAATGCCTATACATGTAGCTTAATCATGTAAATGAGGGTACATGGAGTAATGCCCTTTACCATAAGGCATCAAACGTTCATTTCAGCTACCTTAATTGTGAAATTGATTAACAAATTATTGTGATTTTATCAAAATATCCTTATCCTTACTATGAATCAAATGTGCCAATGCTTTTCAATGCTTTAAACTTTAAATAAGCTTTTGCTTCAAACTACATGTATAAATACATTTGTAAGCCATCAGACTGCTTCAAATTATAAATTGCATAATCTTAGATACCGCTTTTAACTACAAATATTTTATGTTTGTCTTTTAAAATACCAAACATGGTAATTCAAAAAAGGTATTATTATAATATTTATCAATGATTCCCTTTCTTTTTTTTTTTAATTTTACTCTTTAATGTATTTTTAGGGTTTAGATTGCATTCATCATGTTCATGTCATGCAATCACAACCTTGATGTGATTGGCTTAGGAATTTACCCAACCCGATCATTTCTTTTAAGATCTTTTAAAATAAACAAAACCTAAAACATTGAGGACAATACTTAAACATCCTTCCCATGAACAATGTAAGGAATTCTTCCCATGAACAATGTAAGGAATTCTTCCCATGAACAATGAAAGGAATTTATCAATGAGATATATACATCCTTCCCATGAACAATGTAAGGAATTTATCAATGAGATATATACATCCTTCCCATGAACAATGTAAGGAATTTATCAATGAAATATATACATCCTTCCCATGAACAATGTAAGGAATTTATCAATGAAATATATAAACAGATATTCAAGTAAGAAAATGATGTGTATTTATACATGTATAGCCTTTTTTGTCAAGAAAAAATACAGAAATTGTGTAAATTACATGAACCTAGACTAGTATCTAATCATTGAGATCATTGTAAAAGTAATATTTAAAATTGAATTATTTTCCTTTGTCCATTTATAATTGTGTAACCAAAGCATAGTCTTTTAATAAAATGCAACATTTCATTTTTTGTTCCCATTGCAAACTGAATATAATCTTTACCATTCAGGTCTATTATTTATTTTCTCAAACAATTTAAAAGCTATTACATTTTGTACTACAGAATTAATGAAGGATGTTCTTTTACAGGAGGAAACTAAATCTGCCAAGATATTACAGACACATGTACATCATAAAGACAGAGTAAACTGTGTCACATGGATAAAGAAACTACCAGTGTCAGGTACCATATCAGATGATATGGCATTTTATTTATGTCATTGGAACACATAGATCTAAGAAGATGTGATATAAATGCCAATGAGACAACTCTTCATACAAGTCACAAATTGTAATAGTTAACTATTGTAGGTCAAAGTATGTTCTTTAGCACAGGGCCTTGGCTCACACTGAAGCTATAAAGGGCCCTATCAATGACTAGTGTAAAACCATTCAAACAGGAAAACAAATGGTCTAATCTATTTGAAAAACCAGAAACGAGAAACACTTAATGAAACAAATCAATAAATGACAACTGCTGAACATCAGATTCCTGACTTAGACCGTTTATTTTCTTGCATATATGTAAAAGAATCAGTGAAAAAGCACTGGTTTTCATTTATATGTATGAATAAAAAAAAATAGAGAAATGTATTTATTATGAAAGTGATCAGTTTCTAGAACATGGCAAGCAAAAATGAACAGCTTTTATGGCATTAAATAAATCTGGACCAACTGACAAAACTTATCACAGAATGATAGGAATTACTGGTCCAGACCTTTTGTTATGTCTGAAGATTTTGAACTGATTCTTTAGTTTATTTGGGAATAAAATTGTTCTAGTTCACCATTTCCCCCCTAATTCAGGCAAAATAGGGCCTTTTTGCTCCTTATCCTTTCCAGAAAGTTTATGCAATGCCTGCAGAACTGAAGCTGAAATTTGGTATATAATTTTGAAATCATGATTGTCTAACAGGTTTAACTTGCACTCCTTCCAAGTTAAATTGTAACCTATTTTCAGGATCAGACTGAAGGTGAGGGTAATTCAAATTTAAGTCATATTTCTGCTTTGATCATCTTGAATAGACAATCACATGTCATTAATTCAAATGTAAAATGAGAAAGAATATAAATATGAACCATTATTTTTCAAATAAAATACAACTGATTTTAAACCTCAGTTTTCGCACCATTCATTCACACATATACCGTACTGTAATGCAGTACTTTTGTATACTGTAAATTTTGATAGTACTAGAACACACCCGTGATATCGCAGGTCCGTGACTGAATTAAAGTATGTAACTATTGAATTAAAGTATGTAACTATGCGCAAGCATTATTTTAGTATTAGTATTGTCATCTGATAAAGTCATGCCGATTATAAGATATACAGTTTTCTCTGCTTTCAAATCTTTCTGTTTGAACCCGTCGCACTGGAACTTATCAATTATTGGTAATATTAATTATTTGGAAAACAAAAGGTCCTGGAATGGAGTATTTTTTAATCAACAGCATTGTCCTATATTAGTTATAATTAAAGTTGAATTCTTTGATTCGCTGTTTTACGTCATGCCCGCTAACAAATTGAAAACTGTAACTATACGCCTTATTTTTAGTCCAGATTTTTAGTATTCGTATTGTTATCTTTGAAAGTCTTACTGATTAAAATACTACAATAGGGAACCATTCAACAATTTAGTAGTGTCAACCCTGTGATTATGACCCGTGTATATAGCATATTAATCCTGAATACAACGTTTGTTGGTGCGCCTGTCAGATGCGGAACGTACAGATAAGGTTATAGGTAACAGGTGAATATACTATTGGTATCGGTATCGGACTCGACCCGGAACTTCTTAATTATTGGCAATATTAATTACGTGGAATACAAAAGGGCCTGGAATGGTGTAATTTTTATTCTACACCTTAGTACTATATTAGTTATATATAAAGTTGAATTCTTTGATTCGTCGTTTTTACGTGATGACGGCTGACAAATTGGACCTTGTAATTTTAGTATTATAGATTGCATGCATTTATTATTTCGAGTTTTAAAGAATGGATATAGATGCAAGATTTATTATTACTACTTCAGGAAAATTTGCATATAGATAGATACATTATATGCATCTTATTATTGCGATAATCACCCAGTTGCAATATCATGAACATGAATATTTGCATTAATAAAAACCTCTCAACAATTTCTGAATTTACAGTATTAAAGTATTTAAGTGTTTATTAATTTTTTTTTTTTTTTTCAGAGAGCAATGCTGTTGGTTTGGTATCTGGTTCTGTAGATAATACAGCTATAGTATGGAAATACATGGATGGAAAGGTTAACTATTTACCTTTGATAAAATTAATATTGTTTTGAGGTTTCTCAATTTCTACAATCTGTCATTTTTAAGAGAAAAGTAAAACAGTATATTGAACTCTTAACCATTTAAATAGGTTTGTAAACATCTCCATGGTTTATAGCCTCATATGTGAAAGTCAGATATTGCTTTAGTTATATATAATTATGGTCCACGACCATGATTGACTTCCAACCTTTACGTAATACTATTAAAATTACATTGTTCATCTGAGTTTTGAGCCAATTGTTTGGCCTGACTATTTTGGTTAGTTTGAAGATTGAGCGGGGGTATTGGTGTCCTCAGACACATTCTTCTTTTATCTTTGAATATTTTGCATTGATTTTCTAAGCAGTGTACTTAGTATAGCACAATATGAATCTATTTAATTTATTGATAATCAAATAACATTTGTAATAAAGCTGAAGCCTGCTGCAACACTTAAGAACCACACTGGTCCAGTGAATGGGGTAGCTGCTATGTGTCTACAGACCAGTACTGTTGGCATGACAACATATGTAGCAACATCATCTGCTGATTCCACTGTCAACTTATGGAAACAAGAAAATGAAGGAGGTAAATTTAAAATGTACAAGGTATCTGTTAGCTTGTTTAAAGATATCATGTCATAAAAAAAGTATTATGTCTGCAAAATAACAATATACTCTCAAAAATTTACCAATTTTCTCAGTTTTAGTTTAAGTAAATGGTTTATTTTACTGTAATATTTTACATTGAAACAGTTGATGACATTGTATGTGTTGCCATTCACCTGTGAAGATTTTTAGTATAAATATTTTTGTTCTGTGTCCTTGTGATCTTTTGTTTATTGATGAACCAATCTTTTTGATTGGAGGATGGGGTTAAAACTCTATATGGCAAAAACAGATGCACAGTCTTTTGAATAGGATCAATATTCAGAAAGGTTAAACGTTCAAAATATGGCATAATTAAATGGGAATGCTTTTATTTCCAAATACATGTATAAGTAAAAAATTTGGAGAAGGAAAATATTGTGCATGCACAAACCCTTAAATATTTTATGAGCAAGGTTTTAATATGTACAAAAATTATAGTCCAAAAGGCTGGATGCCCTCTTTTTTGTATACTGATGCCTTAAGTTCAGAATTTTTAGACTGTCATTTGTCTTTAACCACATATTCATGGTTTCTCACTTATCTATAATAATATAGTATAACAATTTTTCATTTTTTGATTAAAAGGTATATAACTTACAGTTAACAATGCTTAAATATACTCATAAAACACCCTGTTCTTTACACGGCTGGTAATCTACACACGCAGAACATTTGGTTCTGCAATGAAAACCGTGAGAGGATTTTCCGGTTGTGCTTGAGTGGAGTAATTGTCACCGCTTCAAAAGGTATGTACATTTCTAAATCTCAATTTTCTTATTCAACTGATCAAAATATTGAAAATCAAAGAATGCTATGCTGTGGTGAATACTTCAACGAAGAGATACATGTATCATTTACTGTTGTACGTAGAGTTGAACTCCTACAAAATCAGTTGCCCCACGAGAAATTGCCTAAAAAAGTGACATTTCAATTTTGAAATGGTTTTATTTACAGACCTACAAGTTCAAATTTAGTTTTTTTTAGGGCAATTGGTATGAATGTTGTTTTTGGCGGCGTGTACGCTGTCCGGTCTTGATAGACGTCTTAATAATTCCAAAAACTACATTTTTTCATTAAATCATGCGTGAGTGGATCGGTTCTGATTGAGGACATCGTGAATACGTGAGGGGAAGTACAAACATTTTTTTTAATCTTTGGCTTTGTGACTTTTGTTGACTCAACAAATGTGATCAATGCTGATTAAAAGTCCAGATTTATCCTTATACTTTAATAGATAAAAACTGATCACTGATTCAATGAAATCAAACTATTAATTGTTTGTTCAATTTCAGAAAATGTCATTGTTCAAAGGAAAAAGGAAATGAGGACTGACATTGACTGTCTACAAAAAGCCATGGAGATACAAGTTATCCCTGCCCTCGAAGCGAACTAAACCCTCTGGGAGTAGTCCTGTCGTCAAATATACGTCACAGAGATCACCACATATATTTAAGAAAAGTATATCGCCGATCAAAACTTCAACACCTATATATATTAGACGTAATCTGTTCACCCAAAATCACGAAATTTTTGAAACAAAAATGGCAGATATACAGAATTTATTATTCACGAACATCGATGAAAGCCAAGATAATCTCGAGGAAGACCATAAGGAAGAGCATGTATTAGACAACGAAGAAGATATAGAAGAAGACATAGAAGAAGATCACGTAGTAGACCACGAGAAAGACCACATGGAAGACCTTGAGGAAGAATATAAAGTTTTTCAAAGTGCTTTAGATAAACTCTCAGACGTAGGGAAAAGGGAAAGATTTTTGATTTTTTTTTTCATTAGTACAGAGTGGACGTTTTCCTTTTAAACAACATTGCATTAGACCTGTTTTTGGACATTGTTGAGTAGTTTGAAAAGGACGAATCCAGATGAATACGATACTCACCAACATCTCTGCAGTATTTTTGGTTATCGTTGACAACATTTTTTTCTTTTTATTCTTCGTGCAACATTATTAAACCTAGGTTCCCACAATTTATTTCATAATTCAGTCTCATAAATTTTTCTAAGCACACATTAATAATTATTATTTGTTTTTTCATGAACAATCTATGTAGCCTTATTTAGGTAAGTTTCAACGACTCATAGGTTGAATATAAAGATATGATTTGTACTTCCCCTCACGCATTCACGATGTCCTCAATCAGAACCGATCCCCTCACGCATGACTTAATGAAAAAATGTAGATTTGGGAATTATTAAGACGTCTATCACGACCGGACAGCGTACACACCACCAAAAACAACATTCATACCAATTGCCCTAAAAAAAAACTAAATTTGAACTTGTAGGTCTGTAAATAAAACCATTTCAAAATTGAAATGTCACTTTTTTAGGCAATTTCTCGTGGGGCAACTGATTTTGTAGGAGTTCAACTCTATGTACAACAGTAAATGATACATGTATCTCTTCGTTAAAGTATTCACCACAGCATAGCATTCTCTGATTTTCAATATTTTGATCAGTTGAATAAGAAAATTGAGATTTAGAAATGTACATACCTTTTGAAGCGGTGACAATTACTCCACTCAAGCACAACCGGAAAATCCTCTCACGGTTTTCATTGCTGAACCAAATGTTCTGCGTGTGTAGATAACCATCCGTGCTTTATCAATGTAAAATGGATTTTTTTTTAATACAGATTTCCAGTTACTTCAGACTCACAAGTTTGGTACTGGATTTGTTCTGGATCTGAGTTTCACTGTTATACCTGATACAAACGGTAAGACATATGAAATGATAACTTTTGTACATGCATTCTCAGGTTAGACATATGAGCTGAGACTGATAGATATCATAGTACTATTGTATACTGTAAACTAATTTGATGCGATTTTGATTTTTGGGTGTTTTAACGCAACTTTTAAGCACTGCATTTAAGCTATTTTGTGGCGTCCAGTTTTTATTGGTGGATAAAGCCGGAGTTCCAGGAGAAAACCACCGACCTACGATAGGAAAACTGACAATCCTAGTCAATTAAGATTAGAGTCAAGTGCACCTGCACGAGCGGGGTTCGAACTCACAACCTCAGTGTTGACTGGCTAGTGATTACAGTAGTAACTACTTAGACAATTTGGCCACCCTATAAACTCATAATTCTAATATGACGTGCTTCTTTCACTTTGTAAACAACACCCTGATAAAATTTTCGATATATCTATACTACTCAGAGATATACATAATAATGGATGTTACAGTATACCTCCAACGTAAATTCACATGTATCAGAACCTATTTGTAAACGTTATGCAGATTTTATTATTTAAAAATTGCAATTTAAAAAAGACTTCACCACTTTTGACCTTATTCAGATCCACAACAAAAAGATTTAATGTACAAGAGCTTGGAGAAATCTACAAAATTAAAATTAAATAAAATCCAGCGAAACTGCATTAATGCTTTTGTCGCATTTAAGTCATTTAAAAACATGACGTCATACAAATGTAAACACTAAAGCAGAAGGATTTTTGGTTACCTAAACCACAGAAATTCTTATTATATTGCTTTTAAATGGATTTTTGAGGCATAGTTTATTTTCTATTCTATTGCCTTATTTGCATATTTACTGATTTCAGCGAGTCAAAATTGCAAATCTTTGGTTTGAGAACTAAACATATGTTTTCTATCGGTTATTTACAAAATAAGTCATGCAAGATATGTTTAATAGAATGTTTTAGCTTTATCTAATGGGGAGTAAAAAAGAACAGCAACACACACCACATACCAACCCTCACTTCAGTTTTTTGGAACTTTCTTACGGCATAGGCCTCTAACCGGAAGTGACAGGTTATCTTACTTTAGGAAGTGTGTCCTACTTCTAGATAATGTAGTACTGGTGTTTGAAAACTAATAATAGACAGATGCTTTTGAAATTTTGAGCTTTCCTATTTTGATAGCATACAGCTTGAATTAAAATATACTGAATTTTTATAGATAAATCGAATAATTCAACTTCATTCTGAAAATGGCGAACAAACAATACAAAGCGGATCTACCCTTTGCTGAAAGTAAAATCAATACACACACGAGACAGCAGTTTTTTACGTTATGCTTTTATCGGTATTCCTCAGACATGCGTCAGATCCATATATATGTGCCTCCAGACGGGAGTACTATAATCCCTGTTTCAACAGTCAGATATATAACTCTATAGGGTTATTACAGAAAATAACATACATTTGTTACTGTGGACTCAAAAATCAAAGAGCTGTGATAACATATGTATGTTACATGTTTCAAAGGGACAATATACATCATTAGTTTAGTAAAAAATTAGAAAAAGTTCAATTGATATTACTATTGTCTTTATGTATACTTAACTACAGAAAGATATAACAGTTAATAGTTTGTCAATTATGCATAGTACACCTATGTTATTACAGAAAAAATATGCCTGTAATAACTAAAGGGTGTTATCACAGCTACTCCAAAGCATTTGCTCAGACATAGATCATACTTAATTACAATGTATTTTAATTCGTTGTAAGAAATAATGACCAGAGTATGTAATGAGGTTCTGCGCAAGCTCCCCAGTTATTCCCAATTGTCTCATATAATAAGTTACATTCCTTTAATAACTAAGCCTTGTTATTACAGCTAAGTCTCTCTCTTCAAAGCCTTGTCTCATTGATTTACCATGGTTAATAAAAAATGTATTAATCTAATTTAAAAATTAGTTATCAAGGCTATGCATTTAGTTTCTGCGCAAAGTCTTAAGAGTTTCCTAGAGCCCACTATAGATTAAGATATTTTACAAATGAAAAACATATGTTATTACAGATTTAGAAAATTTAAGGAATAAAGAGTAGACAACTCCTGAAAGTATCTGTAATAACACATGCAAGTTATTTCCTGTAATAACCCTATAGAGTTATATCCCTGGCTGTTCAAAGGTTTCCTAACTTCCTCTGGTTGAAGAGAAAATTTATACCCTGTTTAAAATATTTCATGAATGAACATTTTTCGACGATGACTACAATTTTTACAAATGTTTATTCAATATGTAAAAGCCAGAGAGTATCGAAAGTATCATGGTATCTTATCTAATCTCGGCTCACAACAACCTCGGACTATAATAAACTCGGCCTTTTACTCATAAAAAAAGTTTTTGCTCAGTTCTTATTATTTTTCTTCTTGGGGTCTATTTATGTGTATTTTGAGGGGCCAACAGAAGGGAGTACATTACTATAGAATCCTATGGGATTTTTTTTTTAATTTTCAAATAACTTTCACTTGAAAACAGTAAGTGACAGACACACATGGTTTTCAGTAATGATCACAGGACCATAAAATAAATCAAATTATATTTTTGTATGGGGCAACAAAACAAATCAAATGAAATTAAAGGTGAGTTCCCTGGGGTCCCCCCCACCCCCTTGTTGTTTGAGAACTTGTAAACATAAACCATATATATTTTTGTATGTGGCAACAAAACTAATCAAATGTAATAAATTGGAAGTCCTTTTGGGTCAGCCCCACCCCCTCATGTTTGAGAACTTAGAAACAGTCAAGATCCCAACCCCTAAACCATAAATATTTTTATACGTCCGCAAAAATTGAAAATTTTTTGGTTATATATTGTATCACATTGGCGTCGTCGGCGACAGCGTCGGCGTCCGAAGACTTTTGGTTTTTGCACTATTACTTTAAGTGAATAGAAATCTATGAAATTTAAACACAAGGTTTATGACCATAAAAGGAAGGTTGGGATTGATTTTGAAAGTTTTGGTCCCAACAGTTTGGGAATTAGGGGCCAAAAAGGGCCCAAATAAGCATTTTCTTGGTTTTCGCATACTAGCTTTAGTATAAGTAAATCGAAATCTATGAAACTTTGACACAAGGTTTATAACCACTAAAGGAAGGTTGGGATTGATTTTTGGAGTTTTGGTCCCAACAGTTTAGGAATTAGGGGCCAAAAAAGGGCCCAAATAAGCATTATTATTTGTTTTTCGCATAATAGCTTTACTATAAGTAAATAGAAATCAATGAAATTTAAACACAAGGTTTATGAACACAAAAGGAAGGTTGGGATTGATTTTGGGATTTGAGGTCCCAACAGTGTAGGAATAAGGGACCAAAAAGGTGCCCAAATAAGCATTTTTTGTCGAGCCTTCGACTTTAGTCATAAAAGCGAGACTAAGCGATCCTACATTCCGTCGTCGTCGTCGTCGTCAGCGTCCACAAATATTCACTCTATGGTTAAAGTTTTTGAAATTTTAATAACTTTCTTAAACTATACTGAATTTCTACCAAACTTGGACAGAAGCTTGTTTATGATCATAAGAAAGTATCCAGAAGTAAATTTTGTAAAAATAAATTTCCACTTTTCTGTATTTTACTTATAAATGGACTTAGTTTTTCTGCGAGGAAACATTACATTCACTCTGTGGTTTAAAGTTTTTAAAATTTTAATAACTTTCATAAACTATCCTTGATTTGTACCAAACTTGGACAGAAGCTTGTTTATGATCATAAGATAGTATCAAGAAGAAAATTTTGTAAAAATAAATTTCCACTTTTCCGTATTTTACTTATAAATGGACTTAGTATTTCTGCGAGGAAACATTACATTCACTCTGTGGTTAAAGTTTTAAAAATTTCAATAACTTTCATAAACTATCCTTGATTTGTACCAAACTTGGACAGGAGCTTGTTTATGATCATAAGATAGTATCAAGAAGAAAATTTTGTAAAAATAAATTTCCACTTTTCCGTATTTTACTTATAAATGGACTTAGTTTTTGCCAGAAACAAAACATTCACTATGTGGTTTAAGTTTTTAAAATTTTTATAATGTTCTAAAACTATCCTGGATTTCTACCAAACTTAGACAAAAGCTTGTTTCTGATCATAAGATATTATTCAGAAGTAATTTTGTAAAAAAAAAAATTCACTTTTTCCGTATTTTACTTATAAATGGACTTAGTTTTTCTTCCAGTTAACATTACATACAGTCTGCAGTTAAAGTTTATAAAACATTTATTAGATTCATAAACTATCCTGGATATTTTTACCAAACTTGGAAGCTTCTTTCAATCAAAAGACAGTATCGAGAGGGAAATTTTTATTGATGTTTTTCCTCATTTTTGTTATACGACCGCAAAAATTTTAATTTTTTGGTCGTATATTGCTATCACGTTGGCGTCGTCGTCGTCGTCAGAATACTTTTAGTTTTCGCACTCTAACTTTAGTAAAAGTGAATAGAAATCAATGAAATTTTAACACAAGGTTTATGACCACAAAAGGAAGGTTGGGATTGATTTTGGGAGTTTTGGTCCCAACATTTTAGGAATTAGGGGCCAAAAATGGCCCAAATAAGCATTTTCTTGGTTTTCGCACTATAACTTTAGTTTAAGTGAATAGAAATCTATGAAATTTTGACACAAGGTTTATGACCACAAAAGGAAGGTTGGGATTGATTTTGGAAGTTTTGGTTCTAACAGTTTAGGAATTAAGGGCCAAAAAAGGGCACAAATAAGCATTATTTTTGGTTTTCGCACAATAACTTTAGTTTAAGTTAATAGAAATCAATGAAATTTTAACACAAGGTCTATGACCACAAAAGGAAGGTTTGGATTGATTTTTGGAGTTGAGGTCACAACAGTTTATGAATTAGGGGCCAAAAAGGGGCCCAAATAAGCATTATATTTGGTTTTTGCACCATAACTTTAGTATAAGTAAATAGAAATCTATGAAATTTAAACACAAGGTTTATGACCATAAAAGGAAGGTTAGGTTTGATTTTGGGAGTTTTGGTCCTAACAGTTTAGGAATAAGGGGCCCAAAGGGTCCAAAATTGAACTTTGTGTGATTTCATCAAAAATTGAATAATTGGGGTTCTTTGATATGCCGAATCTAACTATGTATGTAGATTCTTAAATTTTGGTCCCGTTTTCAAATTGGTCTACATTAAGGTCCAAAGGATCCAAAATTAAACTTAGTTTGATTTTAACAGAAATTGAATCCTTGGGGTTATTTGATATGCTGAATTTAAAAATGTACTTAGATTTTTAATTATTGGCCTAGTTTTCAAGTTGGTCCAAATGGGGGTCCAAAATTAAACTTTGTTTGAATTCATCAAAAATTGAATACATGGGTTCTTTGATATGCCAAATATAACTGTGTATGTAGATTCTTAATTTTTGGTCCAGTTTTGAAATTGGTCTACATTAAGGTCCAAAGGGTCCAAAATTAAACTAAGTTAGATTTTAACAAAAATTAAATTCTTGGGCTTATTTGATATGCTTTATCTAAATATGTACTTTGATTTTTGATTATGGGCCCAGTTTTCAAGTTGGTCCAAATCAGGATTCCATATCAAGTACATGTATTGTGCAATAGCAAGAAATTTTCAATTGCACAGTATTGCACAATAGCAAGAAATATCTAATTGCACAATATTGTGCAATAGCAATTAATTTTCAATTGGAGTTATCTTTCTTTGTATAGAATAGTAGTTGATAATATATGTTGGAAATTTGCCAGACATGACTATGATGTCATTTTATATTTTTATTTGCCAATAACTATATGTAAATAACTTCATTGGAAATTTGTCAATATAAAATGTTGCTGATGAAGCTTTTTTTCCTTATCTTATCTAAAATGTTTTTAGATAATGTATGTTGGACATTTGCCAGACATGACTATGATGTCATTTTCTATTTTTATTTGCCAATAACTTTATGTAAATAACTTCATTGGAAATTTGCCAATATAAAATGTTGCTGATGAAGTTTTTTTATTGTTTTATACAATAAACAATGTATATTCACTTTTACTACCAACCAATCTTTACCATTCAGTGATAACAAGCACTTTATTTTACATTTTAATATTTTATGATGTATTTAAAAGAGTAGTTATTATTGAAAACTCCATTAGAAATTTGAATTGATATCAGTTTTGGAAAAAGGGAAACGGGGATGTGAACAAAAAGGGGGGGGGGGGTTAAATTTTTATACGACCGCAAAATTTGAAAAAATTTTCGTCGTATATTGCTATCACATTGGCGTCGTCGTCTGCGTTGTCGTCCGAATACTTTTAGTTTTCGCACTCTAACTTTAGTAAAAGTGAATGGAAATCTATGAAATTTAAACACAAGGTTTATGACCACAAAAGGAAGGTTGGTATTGATTTTGGGAGTTTTGGTCCCAACATTTTAGGAATTAGGGGCCAAAAAGGGCCCAAATAAGCATTTTCTTGGTTTTCGCACTATAACTTTAGTTTAAGTTAATAGAAATCTATGAAATTTTGACACAAGGTTTATGACCACAAAAGAACGGTTGGGATTGATTTTGGGAGTTTTGGTTTCAACAGTTTAGGAATTAGGGGCCAAAAAAGGGCCCAAATAAGCATTATTCTTGGTTTTCGCACAATAACTTTAGTTTAAGTAAATAGAAATCAATGAAATTTAAACACAATGTTAATGACTACAAAAGGAAGGTTGGTATTGATTTTGGGAGTTAAGGTCCTAACAGTTTAGGAATTAGGGGCCAAAAAGGGACCCAAATAAGCATTTTTCTTGGTTTTCGCACCATAACGTTAGTATAAGTAAATAGAAATCTATGAAATTTAAACACAAGGTTTATGACCATAAAAGGAAGGTTGGTATTGATTTTGGGAGTTTTGGTCCCAACAGAATAAGGGGCCCAAAGGGTCCAAAATTAAACTTTGTTTGATTTCATCAAAATTGAATAATTGGGGTTCTTTGATATGCCGAATCTAACTGTCATGACTGTGTATGTAGATTCTTAACTTTTGGTCCCGTTTTCAAATTGGTCTACATTAAGGTCCAAAGGGTCCAAAATTAAACTTAGTTTGATTTTGACAAAAAATGAATCAGTTAGGTTCTTTGATATGCTGAATCTAAAAATGTACTTAGATTCTTGATTATTGGCCCAGTTTTCAAGTTGGTCCAAATCGGGGTCCAAAATTAAACTTTGTTTGATTTCATCAAAAATTGAATAAATGGGGTTCTTTGATATACCAAATCTAACTGTGTATGTAGATTCTTCATTTTTGGTCCTGTTTTCAAATTGGTCTACACTAAAGTCCAAAGGGTCCAAAATTAACCTTAGTCTGATTTTAACAAAAATTGAAATCTTGGGGTTCTTTGATATGCTGAATCCAAAAATGTACTTAGATTTTTTATTATGGGCCCAGTTTTCAAGTTGGTCCAAATCAGGATCTAAAATTATTATATTAAGTATTGTGCAATAGCAAGTCTTTTCAATTGCACAGTATTGCGGAATGGCAAGAAATATCTAATTGCACAATATTGTGAAATAGCAAATTTTTTTTTAATTAGAGTTATCTTTCTTTGTCCAGAATCAACTTAAATCTTTGTTATATACAATATACAATGTATATTCACTTTTTACTACCAACTGATAAATTAAAATAATCTTTACCATTCAGTGATAACAAGCAGTTTTTTTTACATCTTAATATTTTATGATGTATTTAAATGAGTAGTTATTGTTGCAAACTCCATTAGAAATTTTAATTGAGATTAGTTTTGGAATAAGGGAAAGGGGGATGTGATTAAAAAAATTGGGTTCAATTTTTCTCATTTGAAATTTCATAAATAAAAAAGAAAATTTCTTCAAACATTTTTTTGAGAGGATTAATATTCAACAGCATAGTGAATTGCTCTAAGAGAAAACAAAAATTTTAAGTTCATTAGAACACATTCATTCTGTGTCAGAAACCTATGCTGTGTCAACTATTTAATCACAATCCAAATTTAGAGCTGAATCCAGCTTGAATGTTGTGTCCATACTTGCCCCAACCGTTCAGGGTTCAACCTCTGCGGTCGTATAAAGCTACGCCCTGCGGAGCATCTGGTTCTCATTTCAGATTTCATAAATTAAAAAGAAAATTTCTTCAAACATTTTTTCAGAGGATTAATATTCAACAGCATAGTGAATTGCTCAAAGGCAAAAAAAACCTTTTAAGTTCATTAGACCACATTTATTCTGTGTCAGAAACCTATGCTTAGTCAACTATTTAATTTTAGATTTAAAAAGTTTGAAAAAGAAATCTTTAATTGATTTGTAAAATCTTGACATTTGTTTTGTGTAAAAAAAAACCATGTAATGTCAAAAATTTGATCACAATCCAAATTCAGAGCTGTATCACGCTTGAATGTTTTGTCCATACTTGCCCCAACTGTTCAGGGTTCGACCTCTGCGGTCGTATAAAGCTGTGCCCTGCAGAGCACCTGGTTGAGTCTGCGATTAACAGCAAAAGTAGGCGAGACACTGGGTTCCGTGGAACCCTTACGAATTTTCTTGGTTTTCGCACCATAACTTTAGTATAAGTAAATAGAAATCAATGAAATTTAAACACAAGGTTTATGACCATAAAAGGAAGGTTGGGATTGATTTTGGGAGTTTTGGTCCCAACAGTTTAGGAATAAATCATGAATATTACTGTACATGATTTCAAGAAGATTTGAATGACAAACAGGTGTAATACCTAGACGTCACTTGTGCATATCACTTTACTAGACCAGACCAATTTGTATTGGACTTTGCAAAATGTCAGGCGACCGTAGGAATGACTAATTTTGAGAGCTTTTTATTGGAGACTTCGAAGCAGCATCCTGTTACAATTATTTCTTGATAAAGTTTTTTTTTTTTAAAGTTAACCACGCAATCTACACATTTACAATCCATTTAAAATATTACAATCTACCGTTGCAAACATTCCACAGGTGCTATCCAGCACTTTGATTAATTACCGTTTTTGTCTGATTAGAATCGAAATAATTCATGGAAACCATAGATTTGTTGTAAATTTACACATGGCCTGGGCCATGATATTCGTTGATTTTATCCCTCGCTAATGTTCAGGATAAAATTTGAATATCTTTTCGTCATGCTTAAAGATATTGACTTGATATTTGTTATAAAGTTTACACTGACAAGTTATAGATCAATTTTGAATGTAAATTTATCGTTTAAATATCACAAGTATCAAATCTTTAATCAGAATGTTGGTACTAATTATGATATGATTTTGAAATATTTTGTACTTTTCAGTTCCTATGCTGGCATGTGGCTGTGATGATCAGAAAATACACATATTTATTGAACAAAATGAAAAGGTACTTACAGATGAAACAACTAATTACAGTTAAATGTTAAATTACTCATAGTATAATGCTGGATTGAAATATTGATGACAACTTTCCTCTTTTGTTGACTATAAATTGCAATTGTTCAAATAACAACTTTTGGTCAAAAACCAGCAACATGTGATTTCATTCAAACTGTTGTAAACTTCATACAATTTTATTTTTGTTATATATGCATATGATTTGTAATATATAGTAATAAGTGATCTCTCACAAATTCAATTTTAAAAAACAAATATGTATAGATATTCGGATATTGTTGCCTTCTATTTATTTTTGATACATATTTAGGCAGTATACCTTATATTATCAAAAAGTTTTATATTCTCATAAATTGTAATTTCTAATAGGTAATAATAGAAATGGAAAATAAATGTATACATTTTTAATAATTTGTTTTTATACTTTTCTTTAGGGGACATGTGGAATACTGTCAGTCTGATCATTGTGTCCATCAATAAAACTTAGCCAATTTTCATGAATCTTTGATGAATTGTTTATATCTATAGACAATAACTGAAAAAAGCTATGAGCTATAGTTTTCATTGAAAAAGGGACAGGTGTAGCATGTACTCATGGCACAATGAAGTGTGTTGGGAAGTTCCAAGCATCAGAAGATTTGAGCATTCGAACAAGACATAAGAACATGATTTTCTTGCTGCGTTGGTGTCTTTGTGCTGTTTTTGCTCTTTTGTCATGTTGCTGTCTCCTTGACACACCCCCCCCCCCCCCATTTCCATTTTAAATTCTACTAAAATAATCCACATTCTGTGTTTCTTATGCAACTTATGGAGAAAAATTGTATTATCAATTTGCTTTATATTTTAGTTTGTAAGAATAATGTCTCTTCAAGGACATGAGGACTGGATTAGAGCAATTGATTTTACAATTGATGGTTTGTATCTTTTTATAATGGATTTTATTGTTACAATGAAACTATCAAGAAAACATTATCAATAATATCAAACGTGTAGTTGTCAACAAATTAATTAACTTAATTGCAACATATTGAAGTTTGGCGGCTTTTAATTGCTGGTTTAATCATAGTACGGATTTTTGTAGAAATTTTGATTTTGTATTTTACTGCATATTAATTTAATGATAAATGTAGTGTCTACTAATTTTTTCTTCAACCTTGATAACATAATGTAAAGATGCATCTGGTTTGGAATGAATGATAATTATTATCTGTCCAACTTGAGGAAAGCATTCTATTTAATGTATGTTACTCTTGTCTGCAAATTCTACTTTATGACTTATATTTAGATTATTATCTTGATGGGATGAATACATAGTCTAGTGGTCCCAGTGTCTTGACTTTCCATACAAAAATAAAGAACATTGTCTTGTTTGTTTGTTTTAGATACAGGAGATATTATATTGGCTAGTGCAGCCCAGGACTTCTTCATCAGAATCTGGAGATTTTCTAGACGATCTGTAGAAGATAATATTGTAAAGACTGTCAAGGAATTGTCGTTAGATGAGGAAATAAAGATGAGAGAAAATACATTTCAATTTAAAATTGGAGGTACAATATAAATTAGTAGTTTTGCATTTCCATACCTACCAAATTATCCTTTATCTTTACCCATTTAGAAAAGTGGGCAGGTGTATACTGGTTTAACCCTGTTCGTCTGTCTCTTTTTCAAGTAAATATGGAAAAACACTGGATATTTTATAATCAGGAAGGCACTTCCCTCAAACTTGTTCAAGCATTTGTAACTAAATTTATTGAAGAAAATCTTTGAATTTAGAATAGAAAACATACAAATCATGTCATAATTTAGAAATGTTTATTATGTTACTATTTTAAATGTCATCATGAATCTTCAAGCAAATTTGGTTAGAAATTTTAATACTTAGGACAAGTTACATGTACCAAAAAAGACAAAGAGTTGACACTACAATCTTCGATTATTTGCAATTTTCCACACTTTATAACAAGCTTTGAATTAGTTTACCTTCCCTTGCAAGTGACAGCAATCTCATGGAAAAGATCTCAACTTAGATGTGCAATACTTTTATACAGTTGTATACATGTAAATACAAAAGGTGGATATTATATTGCAGAGGAAACAGTAGTATATGCTGTAAGTCTGGAGTCTGTATTGAGTGGACATGAAAACTGGATCTATAGTGTTAAATGGCAGCCTCCAGTAAATACAGGTATAAATCGTAAAATATTTAGTTCATCTGACTTGAAGGGTCATACTTAGCTTGTCCCATCATGTGGCATCCATTGTTGTCCATTATCTTTAACAAAAATCTCCTCCTTGGAAGCTACACTAATGAGAATGATAAGATAAAACAGGGGGACACAATCTTTAAAAGGGAATTACTCTATCAAGAATTAACAGACAACTTCAGTCATGCTGATTTATTTGTAGATTTTATCCAGCTCATCAATTTCCTTTTTTAAGTTTCTATTTATCTATTATAATTTTCACGAAAATAGGCAAACATTGAATGATGCTAAAATTTATCATTTAAGGGCAATAACTCATATAACGAGTCAACTGAAGATTTGTTTAACTAGATCCACATTTTTCTGATGACAGAATTTGCAAACAATAACTGTTTAACCACTCTAAATATCTATGTTATTGGGGTTTTTTTTTTAGTTTGAGACAATTCAATATATCCATGATTATGATGATATCACCTTTATTATCTTATATTTCAAATGTTTATCTGTCAGATACAATTGTAGGTACTTTCAAAGGCAATTATGCCACTTAGGATTTACTTGAATGCATATATTATACACCCTCACACTGTGTGTAAATATCAGATACAAATACTCCCTCATATTTAATGCAAATATTTCTTTTGTTATGAGTTTCTATATGATATCAAATTGAAAGTTTGATAGATGTAAAAAAAATATTTAAAACCAGAACAGAAAAAATGTTGCTAACTCGGAATGACCTTATCTATTTATTTAAAGGTTCAGGTTGGCACCAGCCTATGCACCTGCTATCAGCTTCAATGGATAAAACAATGATTTTATGGAAACCAGATAAAGAATCAGGAGTTTGGGTTGAAGAGGTATGAAACATACATTTTAGCTATCCTTGTATTAAGGGTTGTGAGATGTACTGTGTTTGCCTTTACAAAGTTATTTTGTGGAGGGGACAAACATTTATTTACAAACTTTGGACTTAATAAATTTATTTTAAGTTTATTTCTTAGTGATTATAAGCCTTCATCTCCTTAAAAACCCAATGCAAGTGAGAATCAAACTTCAGTGAAATTACCTTTCAAAAGAGTATTAATGTTTGCAAAATACCATCTATTCAGTTATATAGAGTCTATATATTTTGATACAAACATATTTCTAGGTAACAAATGTATTTTCACAGGTCAGGGTAGGTGAGGTTGGTGGAAATACTTTAGGATTTTATGGTGGAATGTTTAGTCCTGATGGTTTGTCAATAATGGCCCATGGTTATCAAGGAGCCTTTCATCACTGGGCCTTTACAAAGGTAGGTTTTACTTTCAAACTGTATTGTAGGGAAGGAGTTTTCCATTTTACATGAATGAATGACACCAGTTGTTCAAGCTCAAAATATGTAGTATCATGGTCGAAACAAATAAAAAAAAAAGAATTGGGATAGTAGGTTTAGTTATGAAAAAGATGAATATTTCGAAACTGCACTACAGGTTTTTTTTATGACTTTCATAAAATGTTTTAAAGTAAGGTTCTCCTTTCCATTAGCTGCAGACCTGTAGCTCTAGAAGTCCTTGTGAATTTTTTTGAAAAATTCAGGACCATATTGCAGCTACTTTTCCATCAGCACCTAGATATTTATTATTCAGAAAACATTTATTGCAAAACTTATTATGTAAGCAACCAACAATCAATCAATTAAAAGTGATAATGTGTTTTGTAATTCATGTATGATGGAATTATGAAGTTTTGAAGGATTTATTGTAGTCATTTCAGTATATGAAACTGATTAGGAAGTTTCATAAAAATCCTACATTTAGTTTATTTTTTAAATATCTCATAACAGGGTGACATATTCTTTGAAAGATTTTTTTTATTTAGAGTAAAGGAACTTGGGAACCACAAGTGACAGCTAGTGGCCATTTTGATGTTGTTTGTGATGTAGAGTGGGATAAAGGTGGTGGTCAGTATCTGGTCAGTCTAAGTGTTGACCAGACAACCAGACTTCATGCTCCATGGAAACAATCTAATGGACAGGTATGTGTTATTGCAATGATTTCTTCAAATCCACATACTGGTGAGGTAGGGCTTATTGGTGCCAGATTCTCATACTTGGTGCATGCTATGTCTTCACAATAACTCCTGTAGCATGATAACTTCCACAGCAAAGTTGTAAACAATATAAAAAATATGGCCAAAGCTTATTACTGCTGTAGCACTTGTAACAAAAAGGGGGAGATTAGGAAGTCAATCAAAGAAAGATCAGCACCACTATGGCCAAGAGAAAATGACAAAAGCACCACCATGGCCAAGAGAAAAAAAAACTCCACCCTGACCAAGAGAGAAAAACAAGCACAACCATGGCCAAGAGAAAATGACAAAAGCACCACTATGGTAAAGAGAAAAAACAAGCTCCACTATGGCCAAGAGAGAAAAACAAGCACAACCCTGACCAAGAGAGAAAAACAAGCACAACCATGGCCAAGAGAAAATGACAAAAGCACCACCATGGCCAAGAGAAAAAAAACCTCCACCCTGACCAAGAGAGAAAAACAAGCACAACCATGGCCAAGAGAAAATGACAAAAGCACCACTATGGTAAAGAGAAAAACAAGCTCCACTATGGCCAAGAGAGAAAAACAAGCACAACCCTGACCAAGAGAGAAAAACAAGCACAACCATGGCCAAGAGAAAATGACAAAAGCACCACCATGGCCAAGAGAAAAAAAAACTCCACCCCGACCAAGAGAGAAAAGCAAGCACAACCATGGCCAAGAGAAAATGACAAAAGCACCACCATGGCCAAGAGAAAAAAAAACTCCACCCCGACCAAGAGAGAAAAACAAGCACAACCATGGCCAAGAGAAAATGACAAAAGCACCACTATGGTAAAGAGAAAAAACAAGCTCCATTATGGCCAAGAGAGAAAAACAAGAACCACCATGTCAGACTAAGAAAAAAAGACAGGCACCAACATGACCAAGAGAAAAAGACAGGCACCACCATGGTCAGGAGAAAAAGATAAGCAGAAAAAGTCCCTAAATGCACTACACATAAACAACTAAATGATTCAAGAAAAGGGACCATACAGAAAACTGATATTGAACTGAGGTGCTTTGAAAGGATACAAGTTCCTGCTCTGTTTGTGGCATCCATTGTGTTGCTCAAGGGAAGTTGAGTGTTTTAAAAAAAAAAAGCATTCAGTACTGTCATAAACAAGGAACAGACATTAAATTGAAGGCTTATCTCAATCTTTAGTTGTTTCATAGATAGCCCACTTATGTAGATCACCTTCTGTTTCATTGTGATCAGCTTAAATGATGTTGTTTTATAAGCAGAATGGTATTAGATAGGTTACTTCAAGGTCTATTATTGAAGTTTTTTTAATTTTTTGTTTGTTTTATAGGCAGACTGGTATGAGATAGCTCGTCCACAGGTTCATGGTTATGACCTCCAGTGTTTAGCTCTTATTAACAGATATAAATTTGCCTCAGGAGCAGATGAAAAAGTGATCAGATCTTTTGATGCGCCTAAGAATTTTATAGAAAACTTCTGCAGTATTTGTGGTATAAGTTTGGAAGCTGAATTAAAGACAGAGGTACGTAACATGCAGTAGAATTTTTTGTAGAGACAAGATTACATAATTGAAAAATATCAATATAATCACATAAGCATTTACTTTTCCCTTTATCAAATGAAAATGATCTTTTGATAATTTAATGGTTCAAGTTTTCAACCTTAGTAATATTTAATCATGAAATTGCTAATTCTAAGCTGTAAAAAAACTCCTGAATTCAACTTTTGTTCATATTGAGTTGCTTGTTGTATAATATAAAATTTTGGTTTTGCTTATAACATGTATAATGAATTCAAATATATGATAAATTCTGTAATGGTAATCTTTTTCCTATTGTTAAAATTGAGTTTAAAGTTTGTAAGTTTGTAGATAGATATAGGAAGATGTGGTGTGAGTGCCAATGAGACAACTCTCCATCCAAATAACAATTTATAAAAGTAAACCATTATAGGTCAATGTACGGCCTTCAACACAGAGCCTTGGCTCACACTGAACAAAAAGCTATAAAGGGTCCCAAAATTACTAGTGTAAAACCATTCAAACGTGGAAACCAACGATATAATCTATATAAAAAACGAGAAACGAGAAACACGTATAAATTACATAAACTATGATAACTACTGTACATCAGTTTCCTGACTTAGGACAGGTGCAAACATTTGCAGCGGGATTGTAGAACCCATATCTGAACATTTTTAACATGCAAATGGCCTTTAAGAGTAATTTCGAAAGTTGCTTGTTTACAATTTTATATTCAAGAATTTTTAATGAAATGACCAAATATTGAAAAATTCTTGTGTTAGTTTCTACAAAAACAGTAAATTATTATATGATGTTTTATTCGTATTGTTAGGAAGCTCAGAACAGACCAGCTGGTGCCAGTGTTCCTGCCTTAGGATTGTCAAACAAGGCTGTATACTCTGGAGAAGTAGAAAAAATAAACAGTAACATAGAGAAACACCCTAATGACCAGTACCCTGAAGTCTACTTTACACCAGTTGCTTTACAAAGTATGATCTTTTATAGATACAAATTCCAACTGCCAATGGTTCCTACAACTTGTATAATACTGTGGATTCACTTTATTTTTGTAGATACCAATATATGGTGGGTTTGAGGAAAAATATTTTGGTGAATCCATAATTTTGTGGTCTGCATTCAAGCATATAGAAAAATTAAATGTGATCTTCGTGGAAATGTTTTTATGGTGTTTTGCCTTTACCAGTGATTTCCACAAAAAAATGACATCCCAGAAATAATTATGAATCCCAAATTTATACTTGGCCTCTTGATTATAGAGATCTTCTCTTCTCAAAATGATAGAAATCACATCAAGTTTATAACTCATCTATTAAACAACTTCAGAAGGACAAAGAAAAAAAAACAAGGAAAATTTTACTGAAAATGATATGTACATCATTTACAGATATTTCCATAATTGTTTCTTTATGCTTCATTCCCATTTACTCCTCCATTGCTTACTCTACTTACTAGATTGAACCCACCATTTTCTACATAAGAAAATGTCTGTACCAAGTCAAAATAATGACAGTTGTTTGTCATTTTTTAATGTGTATGAGCATTTTGCCATTTAACAAAGGTCTTTCTGTTTTGAATGTTCCTTTGAGCTAAATATTTATTATTTTACTTTTTAAATACATTGATATTGCTAATCACATTACAGCTCCTCCAACAGAAGAACATTTACTACAGAACACACTATGGCCAGAAACACAGAAATTATATGGACATGGATATGAAATATTCGCTTTAGCATGTGATACTGAGGGCAAAATTTTGGCATCTTCTTGTAAGGTAAATAATGACTATAGTTGTACCAGTATGTAAAGGTGGGGTCTTTAATATGTGATATTAGGTTATTTTCAATTTTCTTTTTGTAAAAATTATTCATAAGATGTAAAAACATTGCTGCAAGTTTACAACATATGGAAAATGAAGATGTATAGACATTAAAATGTCTGGAAACTTTGTGTTGAGATTCTCATTAACCAGATGTTAAAGAATGAAGAAATTTTGTTTTTATTATTATATGTTGATGGTCAGTCCTCAATTCTTTTTGTTTTCTCTTGTCAGATTTAAAGACATTGATAATAATTTTGTTGAAATATATTTATAGATTCACGTTGGTCATCTCAACACGATTGTTTATATCACTTGAACTGGTATGGCGAAAGTGAGAAAGGAATCGAGTTACGATGACCAATGATAATTGGTTGATCGCTATTTTACCTTTGATGAAGTTGTAAATTTCATTGACAACGATACATGCACCCTTAGTTTCTAGCGATAATTTTTCACATCACTCTTCTGTGCTGAGAATGGAAATTATCTGTCAGTAATATCAAAGGAAAATTTTGTAAAATAGCAATAAACCAAATTTCTTCACAAAAGATGAAACTAAATAAGCAAGTGAATATGTGATTGCTCTCTCTACAGGTACATGGTTAAATAAGAATACGACCAGAATGACCTCACAATATGTAAATGTAAAAGAATGGTTTCACATGAACTGTAATGGGAAAAATCCGAAGTGACGAAAAAACTTGTATGTCTATAGCAATTATTCTTCCTTGATTGTTCTATCTACTTGATTAATTATGTAATTGTTCTCTTGAAGTTTTCTGATGTATGTCTAATGGAAAACTTTTCTTTTACTAGACAATAATATTCACAATGATGTTTTTTAGGCATCCAAGGTAGATTTTGCTGGAGTGATATTATGGGATACAACAACATGGAATCAGATTTGCACATTAGAAGGTCATACGTTGACCGTGACACAGATGGCCTTCTCTCACAATGGTAATTACCTACTAACAGTGTCTAGAGACAGGACATGGATGTTATATAGGAAGAGGGATGAAAATAGTCAGAATGGTATGTATAGTTGGATATTAGGAGTGTTCAATATAATTTTATCCTTGATATATGAGGGGGGTAGGACCTTTTTCTATTTATCATCTCTATTATAAAGCAAATGAACTAATGATAGATACCATGATACAAATTTTTTTTTTGCACCAGACACACGTTTTGTCTATAAAAGACTCATCAGTGACGCTTTAATAAAAACAGTTAAAAAGGTCAAATAATGTTCAATGTTGAAGAGCATTGAGGACCAAAATTTCCTAAAAGTTTTGCCAACCAACTTTTAACTTTCAAAGTTGTTTAGGCCACTTTTTTTTTATTAGTTGGTTTACGGGATTCTTCTTAAAAAAGGAAGGGTAGGAGGTCGAAAAAAAAATAAAAATAAAAATAATGAAAAAATATAGGGTAGGAGGTCGAAAAAAAAATAAAAATAAAAATTGGAATTAATGCTGTTTTTTTTTTACCAAAAATGGAGAGAAACAACAAACAATGACATTACTCTATATAATAGTGTATTATACTAACAATGTATGCAGATCGTTTCATAATTTGGTATTAATTCTTGCTGTTTTATTTTGAATTAAATGTGTTACAAGGAGTCAAATGTCAATGTAGATTGATGAAAGAAGATATATATATTAAATGTCCCTGATGAAAGGGAGGTGTCTTTTCCAATTGCATTTCTCTTTGTTCTGTGTATTTATTTATCAAATTTAGATCAGGGAGTTACAAAATTCCTCATAACACAATACAATTTTATTGAGGAAATACCATATGCGCTCTGCAGGTCATATGCCTTCATATGTGGTACATGAAAACATGTCCTTTTTAGGCTTTTTATGCTATTTTACACTGCTATAAGTATTAGCTTATATCTCGAAGTGTCCTGTGATTGTCCCTTTTTATAAATGTTGAAGTGATTTTAATTGTCCTGCATTCTATGACAGTAATACATGTTCTGATTTTGTGTTGGGATATTGTTCACCATACCCCATCTCTGTTCCATTAAATCTTAATGGGTACCGTGGGAAGGTATTTATATAATAAGGCCAATTAATGACACCCAGCCCTGGCAGCAAGTTAAAAGATCCTTCCCTTTAGTGACGTCTGGCAAGGCTATTTAAAAACAAATCTGGGATGCCAGGAAGCCTTGCCAGACGTCATAATTATTTGGACTAGTACCTGTAATGGAACTAAAACAGCCCCTTTCAACGGGTCTCAGACTTTCTGATCAACGCTTGAACCAAAGTTGACCGGCCGTCAACCTCACTGACTGTCTGAAACAGGGATTCAAACACGGGCACTTGTTTCTATCCATAGGAAGGTCGACTATCCATATAAATAGAACTTCTAGAAACAAGTGCCTGTGGGTTCAAACTAGCGATGGTCCGACCTTTTAAACCAAAATACCCAAACGATCTCAAAAATAATTTTCATTTTTATTATTCATCACTGCGATGTTCAATTTGTTCAACCGCTAGATTTACACCGAAAATCTCCAACAATTAATGGGTAAATCTAAGTACGTAGTCTTTAGTCTTTACAAGTACGTATTGTAAAATCGTATCTGGTCCTCCATTTTCAACTGGTTCCTTTTCACCACATTAGATCATGATGAAACGTTGACTGAACAGGGAACCGCACGGGATTTTCGAATCCACTCCGAGGGTATTCCGACTGGAAGAAGAAAGACCGATCTTTTTTTTATCATGTTTTTATTTTTATTTGTACTTCTTCAAACAGAAAAGGGTCGGCAGAATTAAAAAAAATCTTCAAAATCGTTTTTATTTTTATTTCAATATCGTGAAATACAGGGTTGGCGGATCCGTAAACCAACTAAAAAAAAAAAACGCATTCAGGTATTGTTTCCATCATCAGACAAGACTTCATATTTTAAACTTTTAAACATCATTTTCATAATTACTTGGGGACAGGACAATTATTTTCACGTTATTCCAATCTCTTACAAAAATTCATCCTACAACAGTTTACATACTTTCAACCAAGCTCTAAATGCTCGCGTTTTCGTGGATGTGTTCTAGTAATCATACACATAAAGAATTAAAAGATTTATGCTAAAACCGTAAAACAAAAAACAATTATGAATAATTTGATAATGCAGTTCTTTAATTTTAATTACAGAGCCACTGTTTACTAGAATATCTGGGACAAATAAATCAAATACAGCCCATACAAGGATTATATGGTCATGTACTTGGTCACATGATGATAAATATTTCTTAACAGCATCTAGAGATAAAAAGGTTTGATAACTTCTATACTACTCTATGCATCTTTGCAGGTTTATACCAGTTTGATAACTTTAATATTCCATATGGTTATGATCAATTTCAATATTCAACATGTTTATTTAATTTTCTACATCAGATAATTTTCGTAACATTAATGCATCCAGCATTTGTCCTGAAACCATAATTTATACCATATTACCCATGCACTAACATTTAACAATTCTTAATATATGTATTTTTAAAAGGCTAAGTAAACCACATATGTTAAAGTTTAAATTTGAACCATCAGAAATGGATAAATACTGTAATCAAAGTGGAACTGTAGTGTATTAAATCTATATATGTAAAACAATTATATGGCTGTGTTTATTTTTAACTGCATAATTGATACACAGCACTTGCATGCTGACAACATTGAACAAGAAAGTGACTGTAGACACAGACTCAGTAGAAGACTGGAGTTATAGTTAGAATAATTACATAATCACTATACAGTAACTAATGTCAATTTTGTCTGCTGACATGAAAAAGATTGCAGTGAAGAAATAGAGAAATTACCTGCACTCATTTAAAAAAAAATCTTTTTTTATTATATAATTGAAAATTAGAAAGTATGGATCAATTTGAAAAATGTCAATGTAACCTTTCTAAAGTTATGCCCCTTTACAAATGAAAAAATTCCCGAATTTTCATTTCCATTCTCTTCCTAAAGTTAGCCTCAACAAATGTTATAAAACTTATACCGATATACAATATTTATTACCACAAAACTCAGATCAAGTACAAATTTGTGTAGCGTCACTTATACAGTTCTTCAGTTTTGTCCCTTTATATGATATGTAACCAGGGGCATCATCTGTGTCCCATGGACACATTCACCGTTATGCCTCTTGAATTTAAAACTATTCCTCATCATAATATATAATTGCAGACAGCAGATAGTCATGTATTGCTTCAAGAAGTACTTTTCATAGATTTTTATTTAAATTATTTACTTCTCACCTTTAGTAGGTATTACACACCTTTACTTAAATTCATTTGGCTTGTTTAGTTTTCATAAAATTTTGACACAATATTTACTTTCACCCTTTGACAAAAATATATAAAAATTTCAAAAAACTTTAACCAGACACTTCAGTGAAAAAATTTCATTGGATATATAGCAGTTTGACAAACACTTATTTTGGTCATTGAGAAGCTTGATATTTCCTTAGCAATAGAATGTGATTAAGGGGGTTTGCGGGTCTAAATCATTTATATAGGATTTCTCTATATTTTTCTATAAATGAACTGTATCTTATAGTTAATAGAAAAATAAAATAAAAAAGTGGGGTCACCGTTCATTTGCGCTCACAATCTGCCTTCGAAAGAAGCATACATTTTTGTAAAGGTGGTTTTTTTCCGTTGAAGTAATAGGAGAAATAAAATAAATATCGAAATAAAAACAGAAATTTATTACAGAAATCGCAAATATTTTACAATAATTTAGTTTAAGTACAGCTTATATGGAAATTATATTAAAAAAGATATGTCACCGATGAGTTGGAAAAGATATTTCAATTTTAGAGCCAAAAAATGGCATTTTTCCACCAAAGGGAGATAATTTGGAACTTTTTCAATGATGTATACATTTTGAAAGTCATCTGGGGCCAACACGAATTGATTGTTTTGAATGATTTTTGTACCATATGATAAAGTAACAACTACCAAAGGAAATAAATAAAATTTGTAATGAAAAACAAATGTTTGATTCTTTTCTGAAATTTTTATACCCTCGAGCCTCCTTAAAATGGTCAGCTGATTTTTACAGAGTTATCTCACAGTAGTGTTATTTGCTGCCTTAAGGGGGCTCGCGGGTCTAAATAATTTTTTATGCCCCCACCTATGATAGTAGAGGGGCATTACGTTTTCTGGTCTGTGCCTCCGTTCGTCCGTCCGTCCGTCTGTGCCTCCGTTCGTCCGTCAAGTTAAAGTTTTTGGTTGAGGTAGTTTTTGATGAAGCTAATCCCAATCAACTTGAAACTTAATACACATGTTCCCCATGATATGATCTTTCTAATTTTAATGCCAAATTATAGTTTTGACCCCAATTTCATGGTCCACTGAACATAGAAAATGATAGTGCAAAGTTCAGGTTAAAGTTTTTGGTCAAGGTAGTTTTTGATGAAGTTAAAGTTACATCAACCTGAAACTTAGTACACATGTTCCCTATGATATGATCTTTCTAATTTTAATTCCAAATTAAAGTTTTGACCCCAATTTCACGGTCTACTGAACTACTAGAAAATTATAGTGGGAGTGGGGCATCCGTGTACTATGGACACATTCTTGTTTTTATTTAATATAGGATTTCGCTATATTTTTCTATAAATGAACTTTATCTTATACAATATAGAAAAATGAAATAAAAACATGGGGTCACCGTTCATTTACGCTCACAATCTGCTTTCGAAAGAAGCATACATTTTTGACAATGTCCTTTTTTTCTGTTGAACTAATAAGAGAAAAAGTGGTAATATCGAAATAAAAAAAGAACTAATTACAGAAAACGCTTAAATTTTACAATTATTTAGTTTATGTACTGTTTATTCGAAAACAACAATAAAAAATATAGGTCACCGATGAGTCAAAAAAGATATTTCAATTTTAAGGCAAAAAAATAGCATTTTTGCACCAAAGGGAGATAATTTGGAGCTTTTTCAATGATATCTACATTTTAAACGTCCCTTGGGGCCAACACGAATTGTTTTTTTGGGATGATTTTTGTACCATATGATAAAGTATCAACTACTAAAAGAAAATTAATAAAATTTGTAATGAAAAATAAATGTTTATTTTTTTCTGAAAATCTTATACCCGCGAGCCTCCTTAAGGATGTACTTAGGTGATCTAAGGTAAAATTAAATAAATTAAGAATTCAAAATTGATACTTTCTGCTGGAAGTTTAGGATCAAAATAAGCTAAAAATATTGATAGGTCATGGAGCTCCTTTTCAAGATATTTGATTAACAATATATGCCGGGAAATGGCTGACTCTGACTTTTACCTTAAATTTGCATTGGTATTATTTGGGTTTCTAAATCAAAAGAAAGAAAATCAAGAATTTGCTTAAATTTGGTCAAATGATCTTTCATGACCTGTTTAGTCTTATATGAAAAAATAAATGGGTGTTATAGGGGCAAAATATTTTACATTGTTTAATGTGGAAAAACACCAAGGAGTCCAAACATTTGACACTTATTTCAAAACCTCACCTATGTACACCCTTAAGTACAAAGTTATTGAAAATTGTTTCTTTTTGTCACATTGCTAATTGATAAAAGTTTGTCAGTCAATATAAATTATGATCTATTTACAGTTAATGGTATGGTTAAGACCAGACCTATCATCAGGAGATATACCCTTAAAGCCACACTCTGTAATAGATGTAGGTGATGCAGCAACAGCAATACATCTACCACCTGTAGCTTGTTATGCAGATAAGTATGTCCATTCTACTTTCTTGTCATGCATAGCAGCCATACATTTGCCAAAAAGTACTAATGTCTAGGGAAATAACCCTGAGTACTGTTTATGGTCAAATCGCTGAAAGATCCCCCTCTTATGGTAGCAATACACAGTTAGAAGTTTAGTTTCACATTATTGCCATGGTGAATTTTTTAAATATGAAAGTTTTTGTACAATAAAATTGATTTTTAGATAATTGAAGAATAATATAGCCTTCTTAGTGGGTTTATTGAACATTTAGATTGTTTCTAGCATGTTTATAGGCCATTTATCTGTTTGACAGTCCGTATGAGAAATATATGCATGATTTTTTTTTGGACCACTTGATAGATATAAACCTATGGTTTCAGGAAATGTGTCATTGTAATAGATTGCAATTTTCCTGTGGACCAAAGTTTGGAGACTTTTGTGACATATTCACCCCCTTTTTTGCTATATTTTGTATCAAAGAAATGCAGATTGTTGCCATGGTTACACCAAAAGGGATTATATTTCACCATTATGACTATTAGAAATCAAATCTATGGAAGATTTTCTTTCTATGAATATATACATGCATAACACAAATATTAAGCCTTATTTGTTAGAAAGGAGGAAAAAGAGAGTGTTTAAAAGTTATGAGTGTCAATTTAAGTTTTTTTCCTAACTGTGTATTGTTACCTATGATATTGAGAACAATAAATCTGCATAATGACAATAATATTTTTGTTTAAATGAGATACACCCTTTCGAGCTAATACCTTTAAGATGTATCTTATACATATAGCCATTTATCAAATTTATGCTTATCTGATGAGCAATGTGTTTTAAATAGATAAGAGCTTGTATGTTAACCAAATTGTATAACTCATTTGATAAATATTAGTCTCTAATTCAGTGACAAAAACAAAACAAAATCAGCAGGCAAGAAATGTGAATCTTTAATTTACCATTGATTTTTATGTAGATATTTGGTAGCTGTTGGAGTAGAAAAGGGTGAAATACTTCTGTATTCATGGAAACCATCAGATAACCAAGGTGACTGGACACTGATAACAAAACTAGATCAACAGTATCCTTTGATTGGACAAAACTAACACAGCAGAAATATAGGGATGGATCAAGGGGGCTCCTAACTTCCAAGTTGGAAATTCCAACCATATATCCCCATTCAAAAGCATTGATTGTTTTAAAAAAAGGGGGTTCAACCTACAGGGAATTGCTCTTTTTACAATTTTAGATGTGAAAGACTTTTTTATGATAAATTTATTCTTGAAAATTACAAGAAAGTATAGCATTGTCTTTAAAATTATTTTGCTTTGCATGCTTATAAAATTGCCATGCAAGAGTTTAATGAAATTCTCATACCAGATATTTTGAGCAGTCTTTAGATTAATTTTTTTCAGATTGCTTATAAATGGCCATAAATTTGATAATTTGATTATTTGCTTTTAGTAGTTTTCTACAATCATATTTGTATATGATGATTTTAACACCCTTCAAGTACTCCATTTATTTCTTGTTCATTTATTATGTAAAAGTCTGAAGTAGTTTTTAAAAAATCAACATTAACTGCAAAATGAATGTTCATATGAAATATTTAACATGAGTTTAATACATGTTGTGCCAGTGCAGTGTTATCCTTAACTTCTCCTCAGATTATCTCACCATTTGACAGTAAAGAAGCTCCGATTCAGGCCTGTGTTAGACAATAAGACAATACAGTTAGCTAGCTGTAGTGCTGATCACAGTGTTAAAATTTTCAAGATATGTCTGTAATCATAATTTAAGTTAACAAAATAAAAAATTGAAATGATTATTTTCTAGTAATGTTGTACATTTAGATAACTCTTTACATTGAAATTTGTAATTATTGTTTGTATGTTAACAATATGATATCAAAAGAGGTTATTATCTAGTTTTCAGACAATATCTTTAAAGTGCTTTGGGCAGTTTTCATTAAACTAAGGTGACTGATTTATTGTCGAGCCTGCAACTTTTGTTGCAGAAAGCTCGACATAGGGATAGTGATCCGGCGGCGGCGGCGTTAGCTCACTTCTTAAAAGCTTTATATTTTAGAAGGTGGAAGACCTGGATGCTTCATACTTTGTATATAGATGCTTCATGTTAGGAAGTTTCCGTCAGTCACATGTCCAATGTCCTTGACCTCATTTTCATGGTTCAGTGACCACTTGAAAAAAAAGTTCAAATTTTTTGTAATGTTGAATTCTCTCTTATGGTGTAACACCACTAATTCAGGCCCTGCCAGAAAGCACATACCAGAAAGTAGTACATATTTAATACAAAATAGTTCCTACGCATGGACATAACTTTCAAAATGATTAGAATATTTTATTAATTTTGGTATCAAATGAAAGCTGCATGACTGGTAATCAATCATTGCAGAACAATTTTTGACTGATAAATTTGAAAAATAAAAAAATGGCATGAAATTTAAAAAGGAGGGTACATTTTGCCTTTTTGTCAGATCGGAAGTACCTGTTTTGGTACATCTGAAGTTCCGGGAACCAGTTCTTTCTTATATGCCATGTAAGGTATGTTGATTTTTTCAGTACAGGACACCAGAAGGTGTTGCTTTGACATGCAATGATTGTCACTTTAATGAACTTAAGATAAAAGAGCTGTGACCACTCGAAATTGAGGAATTTAACATAGAAAGCAATGGGGCCATTAATTAGTGGTGTACTTCCTATTACAGAGAATCACCAGAAATCCAATTTTTAGAAGTTGTACCTATTCCAATGAAAATAAGTCCAATTTGATGTTAGTAATCATGTTTAATAATCTTTTTTTGGTCAACCGTCCTGCTTATTGAAAATTTAAGCTCTTAAATTAGCATACTCAGGTATGTTAGTCTTTTATGGTCATACAGCATGCATGCAGTTAAGACTTGACTCCAAGTTCTTATTTTTGCATTTTTCTGATTGAAATCAATAAAACAAGTATTTTATGACTTGTATATGGAACAAAATAGCTCTTGGTCAAAATAATCTTATGATTTTTCAAGTTTTTTTGTTTTTCTTATGGTAGCCTTTTACAATCAAGGCAAATAGTACATACTCATATAAGAATTCTAAAATCTCACTGTACATGCAATTTTGAACCAGTTTAGCAAGTTATCTAGCTGAGGGATATATAAATTGCTCTTATTAATCTATGTTTTACCACAGAATTATGGTATATACAAAAAAAAGCCCTTTTCCAGTTTCAAGAAAAAAGGGGGGATAATTTCTCATTTATGTCTTAAGTTTAAACTGATATATTTTTATTTAATGAAGAACCTCTGATAAAAATATGACTATTAGTAAGCACATAGCTTTCCTAATAGAAATGAATAAATAAAACAATAATATTGAGAACTAGAGGCTCTTAAGAGCCTGTGTCGCTCACCTTGGTCTATGTGCATATTAAACAAAGGACACAGATGGATTCATGACAAAATTGTGTTTTGCTGATAGTGATGTGTTTGTAGATCTTACTTTACTGAACATTCTTGGTACTTAGAATTTTCTCTATCTATAATAAACTTGGACCTTTAGATACAGTGAAAAATATTTTGTAAAAATTTACAAAAATTTACCAAATTAGTGAAAATTGTTAAAAATTGAATAAAATGGGCAACAACTCCTTAAGGGATCAACTGACGATTTTGGTCATGTTGACTTATTTCTAGATCTTATTTAGCTGAACATTATTGCTGTTTACAAGTTATCTCTATCTATAACAATATTCAAGATAATAACCAAAAACAGCAAAACTTCCTTAAAATTACCAATTCAGGGGCAGCAACCCAACAACAGGTTATCCGATTTATCTGAAAATTTCAAGGCAGATAGATCTTGACCTGTTACACAATTTTACCCCTTGTCAGATTTGCTCTAAATGCTTTGGTTTTTGAGTTATAAGCCCAAAACTGCATTTTACCCCTATGTTCTATTTTTAGCCATGGCGGCCATCTGGGATGGTTGGCCGGGTCACCGGACACATTTTTTAAACAAGATACCCCAATGATGATTTTGGTCAAGTTTGGTGTAGTTTGGTCAAGTAGTTTCAGAGGAGAAGATGTAAAAGATTACTAAGATTTACGAAAAATGGTTAAAAATTGACTATTAAGGGCAATAACTCCTAAAGAGGTCAACTGACCATTTCGGTCATGTTGACTTATTTGTAAATCTTTTTTTGCTGAACATTATTGCTGTTTACAGTTTATCTCTATCTATGATAATATTCAAGATAATAACCAAAAACAGCAAAATTTCATTAAAATTACTTATTCTGGGGCAGCAACCCAAAACCGGGTTGTCCAATTCATCTGAAAATTTCAGGACAGGTAGATCTTGACCTGATAAACAAATTTACCTCATGTCAGATTTACTCTAAATGCTTTGGTTTTTGAGTTATAAGCCAAAAACTGCATTTTACCCAAAGTTCTATTTTTAGCCATGGCGGCCATCTTGATTGGATGGCTGGGTCACTGGACACATTTTTCAAACTACATACCCCAAAGATGGTTTTGGCCAAGTTTGGATTGATTTGGCCAAGTAGTTTCAGAGGAGAAGATGTAAAAGATTACTAAGATTTACGAAAAATGGTTAAAAATTGACTATTAAGGGCAATAACTCCTAAAAAGGTCAACTGACCATTTCGGTCATGTTGACTTATTTGTAAATCTTTTTTTGCTGAACATTATTGCTGTTTACAGTTTATCTCTATCTATAATAATATTCAAGATAATAACCAAAAACAGCAAAATTTCATTAAAATTACTTATTCTGGGGCAGCAACCCAAAACCGAGTTGTCCAATTCATCTGAAAATTTCAGGGCAGGTAGATCTTGACCTGATAAACAAATTTACCTCATGTCAGATTTACTCTAAATGCTTTGGTTTTTGAGTTATAAGCCAAAAACTGCATTTTACCCAAGGTTCTATTTTTAGCCATGGCGGCCATCTTGATTGGATGGCTGGGTCACTGGACATATTTTTCAAACTACATACCCCAAAGATGATTGTGGCCAAGTTTGGATTGATTTGGCCAAGTAGTTTCAGAGGAGAAGATTTTTGTAAAAGATTACTAAGATTTACGAAAAATGGTTAAAAATTGACTATAAAGGGCAATAACTCCTAAAGGGGTCAACTGACCATTTCGGTCATGTTGACTTATTTGTAAATATTACTTTGCTGAACATTATTGCTGTTTACAGTTTATCTCTAACTATAATAATATTCAAGATAATAACCCAAAACAGCAAAATTTCCTTAAAATTACTAATTCAGGGGCAGCAACCCAACAACAGGTTATCCGATTTATCTGAAAATTTCAGGGCAGATAGATCTTGACCTGTTACACAAGTTTACCCCTTGTCAGATTTGCTCTAAATGCTTTGGTTTTTGAGTTATAAGCCAAAAACTGCATTTTACCCCTATGTTCTATTTTTAGCCATGGCGGCCATCTTGGATGGTTGGCCGGGTCACCGGACACATTTTTTGAACTAGATACCCCAATGATGATTTTGGCCAAGTTTGGTGTAATTTGGCCCAGTAGTTTCAGAGGAGAAGATTTTTGTAAAAGTTAACGACGCCGGACGACGACGGACGACAGACGACGGACGACGGACGCCAAGTGATGGGAAAAGCTCACTTGGCCCTTTGGGCCAGGTGAGCTAATAAAAAAGGTATATTGGCCAATGGTAATATCCGTATGCAGTTTTCTTTGAATAACCCATATGTTACTACCAGTCCAATTTGAGCTTAAAATTTATAAAATAGTATTTGGACTAAAGCTTTATATGTTTTTTATTGCTTGAAATAGATCATAGAATGAAATAAAGTAATGCTCAAGTCAATATAGCAAGTTTGGTTCTGTTATAGGTGTAACACCACTAATTCAGGCCCGGCCAGAAAGCACATACCAGAAAGTAGTACATATTTAACACAAAATAGTTCCTACGGATGGACATAACTTTCAAAATATTTAGAATATTTTATTAATTTTGGTATCAAATGAAAGCTGCATGACTGGTAATCATTGCAGAACAATTTTTGACTGATAAATTTGAAAAATAAAAAAATGGCATGAAATTTAAAAAGGAGGGTACATTTTGCCTTTTTGTCAGATCGGAAGTACCTGTTTTGGTACATCTGAAGTTCCGGGAACCAGTTCTTTCTTATATGCCATGTAAGGTATGTTGATTTTTTCAGTACAGGACACCAGAAGGTGTTGCTTTGACATGCAATGATTGTCACTTTATTTGAACTTAAGATAAAAGAGCTGTGACCACTCGAAATTGAGGAATTTAACATAGAAAGCAATGGGGCCATTAATTAGTGGTGTACTTCCTTATTATAAGTAATAGGATATCTATATTTGATATGTGCGTACCTTGCAAGGTCCTCATGTCTGTCAGACAGTTTTCACTTGACCTCGACCTCATTTCATGGATCAGTGAACAAGGTTAAGTTTTGGTGGTCAAGTCCATATCTCAGATACTATAAGCAATAGGGCTAGTATATTCGGTGTATGGAAGGACTGTAAGGTGTACATGTCCAACTGGCAGGTGTCATCTGACCTTGACCTCATTTTTATGGTTCAGTGGTTATAGTTAAATTTTTGTGTTTTGGTCTGTTTTTCTCATACCATATGCAATAGGTCTACTATATTTGTTGTATGGAATGATTTTAAGTGTACATGTCTAGCAGGCAGATGTCATGTGACCTTGACCTCATTTTCATGGTTCAGTGGTCAAAGTTAAGTTTTTGAGTTTTGGTCTTTTTATCTAATACTATATGCCATAGGTCAACTATATTTGGTGTATGGAAATATTTTATGATCTTTATGTCAGTCAAGCAGGTTTTATTTAACCGTGACCTCATTTTCACGGTTCATTGCACAGTGTTAAGTTTTTGTGTTTTGGTCAATTTTTCTTAAACTATAAGTAATGTGTCAACTATATATGTTGTATAGAAGCATTGTTAGCTGTACCTGTCTGCCTGGCATGGTTCATCTGACCTGGACCTCTTTTTCAAGGTTCATTGGTCTTTGTTTAGTTATCTTGGTTAATGTTAAGTTTATGTGACAGTTGTAATAAAGCTTAGCTTTATATTTAGGACTATCAACATAATATCAATGATTAGTATAGAAGGTGAGACATTTCAGCGTGTGCACTCTTGTATCTATTAAGATATTAACCTTCCTTTAGTTTTTCATAAATTTTCAATATGAAATTGAGAAGTTATTGAACTTTATTCTTTGAAAGCAGGATGGAAGTATCATGTGCTCATGGTGCAGCTGTTTATTGTATATTGCCAAGTCCGGCATTAATACACTATAAAACAGAACACTGGATCCAATACCTTTATGATAAATATTTTTAATAAAACCAACAAAAAGTTCAATACATATATTGGGGGTATCATTTAAAATTACAAGCGTCCTTTATAACAAAATCTGGTAGATTAATGGAGGATAACACAAATGGTAAAACAATTGTGAGACGACAGTGTGGAGTGATAAAGTAATAAGGGCTCTAACCTTGAATAAATTCAAATGCATAAAAATTGATGGTTGAAATATTTAATATTCTCATCAGGTCAAAGTGCTCAACAATTTGAATCTGAGTCTATTAATAGCCTTTGGTACCATTTAAAGTGGGACTAACAATAATCTTTAGTTAAGTATACCAATAAACAAACAAAATGAAACGTCTGTCATCACAATGGTTTCATTGGTGTTACTTTGTATCTAGTTGCAAGATCCTTCTGGAATATGAAAAAAAAACTTATATTCCAATAGTTTATACTTTTTATGATTATTCACATAAATACAAGTATTTGTTATTTTTTACTTGTATCTTTTTCATTTTCTGTTGTGTGGATCCATTTGTGATATGTCCTATTGAGTATTTTTCATTGAAACAATTACTGTGCTTATCAGGGGGCTTTGTGGTAATAGTTTACCAAATTGCAGTTTGAATTTTTCTCCCACAAACTGATCAAGTGGTTAAATATTTTAACATATTGCTTTTAATGTTAAAGGTTGTTAGTGCTGTGAAATAATAAAAAGTAGTTCTTACCATCCAGCTCCAGTTAGGTGACTTCCTTATCATGAATTTCAAACAAAATAATGACTTACTATAATATGAGTCTCTGATTTAGAAGGTCTAACTTTTATCTCTCTTAGGTTGGAAAATGCAATAAAACCCATTACAAAAAACACTTTTCTATTTGCAATTTAATCAGTTCAATGTATAATTGTTTCATCGATTAATCAAATAGATTTTCAAACTTTGGAATTTGACTCTGGTGGTACAATTACAAAAGGACTGATTCTACTATTGGTAAAGAAGTTAAACAAAACTCTGATAGGCATAGAAGTCATATCATGCTACACTTGCATAGTGAGATTTGATGATTAAACAAAGCAAGAATAGTTCAAATCAGAATATGTAAAACTGAAGAGTTTTTTTATTGTCTTGTTTGAACAATCTACTTACACTTATTCTAATTTGAGCTGGGTGATATGGTATGCCTCCTAACTTGTCACACAAAGCTTGATGGTGTTTTTCTGGGTCACCAGCTACTAAAACAGGATCTTGGTCAGCCTATAATTACATATTATACATTATATATTTTCCTCTTTATAGATGTTTTTTTTCTTAACATGGACGAAGTTGCAAAGGCCAGGTGTGTTGTTTTCCTGTCAATGTTAAAAAAATTGTTAAAGTTTGTGTTGTTTATGATAACATAAAAATAAGAATATTTTGTATTGGCACATCTAATTTCTTTGGAGATTATTTAGACCTGCCCCTGAGTTATGAAACTTTTGCAAAGTTTTCATTTTTTGAAAGTTTTTGATTTTATCAGTTTGAGATGAACCACTAAAGGTAAGTAAATGATATTTAATACAGAGTTGTTTAAGCATTGGCATGTCTCATTTCCATGCAGAATATTTGGCTGTGCACATCAGACATGTCACTGTTAAGATATACTATGAGACTTATTTACCGGTTCCTGGTTTCTGCAACTATCCATTAATGACTGCATTCTCTCAGTGAATCCTTCAGCAAAATTGTCTGGATCGATTGCTATAAAACACTGACCCTGCAAATAATGACAAAATTAACAAAGTACATCAATTTGGGGGAGGGGGATATTCATGGGACAACAAATCAGACTTGGTAACGGTGAAAATTCCTTTTTCAATCCTGATCAACTTTGAGAATATCAAGTCGTTAAAGTGTAAAGCCAAAATAATATGGATTTAATTTTCAATTTTGAAATGTATTAAAACATTCGAACCTGATAAGAATACCTTTACATACAGAAGGGTTATTCTAATAATAATTCTGAAATAGTTCCTGACTCAATAAACTAGAGGCTCTAAAGAGCCTGTGTCGCTCACCTTGGTCTATGTAAATATTAAACAAAGGAAGCAGATGGATTCATGACAAAATTGTGTTTTGGTGATGGTGATGTGTTTGTACATCTTACTTTACTAAACAGTCTTGCTGCTTACAATTATCTCTATCTATAATGAACTTGGCCCAGTAGTTTCAGGAGAAAATGTTAATAAAAATTTACAAATTTTATGAAAATTGTTAATAATTGACTAGAAAAGGACAATAACTCCTTAGGGGGTCAATTGACCATTTCGGTCATGTTGACTTATTTGTAAATCTTACTTTGCTGAACATTATTGCTGTTTACAGTTTATCTCTATCTATAATAATATTCAAGATAATAACCAAAAACAGCAAAATTTCCTTAAAATACCTATTCAGGGGCAGCAACCCAACAACGGGTTGTCTGATTCATCTGAAAATTTCAGGGCAGATAGATCTTGACCTGATAAACAATTTTATCCTGGCAGATTTGCTCTAAATGCTTTGGTTTTTGAGTTATAAGCCAAAAACTGCATTTTACCCCTATGTTCTATTTTTAGCTGTGACGGCCATCTTGATTTGATGGCCGGGTCACCGGACACATTTTTTTAAATTATATACCCCAAATATGATTGTGGCCAAGTTTGGATTAATTTGGCCTAGTAGTTTCAGAGGAGAAGATTTCTGTCAAAGATAACTAAGATTTACGAAAAATGGTTAGAAATTGACTATAAAGGGCAATAACTCCTAAAGGGGTCAACTGACCATTTCAGTCAAGTTGACTTATTTGTAAATCTTACTTTGCTGAACATTATTGCTGTTTACAGTTTATCTATATCTATAGTGATATTCAAGATAATAACCAAAAACAGCAAAATTTCCTTAAAATTACTGATTCAGGGGCAGTAACCCAATAACGGGTTGTGTGATTCATCTGAAAATTTCAGGGCAGATAGATCCTGACCTGATAAACAATTTTACTCTGTCCTGATAAACAATTTTACTTGTGTCAGATTTGCTCTAAATGCTTTGGTTTTTGAGTTATAAGCCAAAAACTGCATTTTACCCCAATGTTCTATTTTTAGCTGTGGCTGCCATCTTGATTTGATGGCCGTGTCACCGGACACATTTTTTAAAATAGACACCCCCAACATGATTGTGGCCAAGTTTGGATTAATTTGTCCCAGCAGTTTCAGTGGAGAAGATTTTTGTAAAAGATAACTAAGATTTACGAAAAATGGTTAAAAATGGACTAAAAAGGGCAATAACTCCTAAAGGGGTCAACTGACCATTTCGGTCATGTTGACTTATTTGTAAATCTTAGAGAATAGAGTGAGTGGTGTACTGAAATTTGGAAGTCTCTAAACTGTTGATTCCAATGGGTTTTAGCGCTCTGAGTTGGAGGATCCAATAATCCTCTCTTTTGCTCCTAAGGACGTCTGACGTGTTGTCATTAGGATCGTTCCAGAGGACTTCGATGATTTCGAAAGACATATGGTGGATGTTGTGTCCTGTCTGGTTGAAATGTTTACCAGTAGGTTCCGTTGACTTATTTTTGACATATCGGAGATGTTCGCCGAGTCGAGCTTTGAAAAGACGTTTGCTTTTGCCAACATATTGTTGTTTGCAAGACTTGCATGTAATCATGTAAATGATATTTGGTGTGTTGCAGTCACCAATATAGTTTTTTCTATATTTGCGTCCTGTGAATGTGCTTGTGAAAGACCTTCGGAAATTAATCCAAGGGCAATAGCTACATTTTTCGTTGCTGCATTTGGTCAACTTATTTAGTGTACTGATACCAGATGTCCCCGGTGTGATTGGCGGATATTGGAAAGCCGCTCTAACTAGAATGTCTTTGAGGTTTTTATTTCTTTTGTAGGCAAAGAGCGGTTGTTCACTAAAAATCTGTTTGGTTGTTTCTTTTATATGCAACAATGGCCAAGTAGTGTCAATAATCTCTCTTAGATTAGGACTGGCTTTTGTATAGCTCAACACTAGTTGACACTACTGCCGGTTAACACAACCGCCGCAAGACATCACGGACGGTTGACACAACCGCCGAGTTTCACAACCGGCGTTTAACATAACCGCCGGTTATCTGAACAACCGGTAACAAAACCGCCTGTTTTACTACACCGCCGGTTAAAACAACCGCCGGTATGTACTTGATCACCCTAGTAATGGACAAATGGATCAGTCCGAACCGCCGGTTGTCAACCGTCGATGGAAAAGTATATAAGGAATCCAAAAACACAAGTAACCATTCAGCCTCTGAAGAAGGTCCTTGAAGGACCGAAACCGGCCAGGCTTATTATCATCAGGCGCTATTGTCTAGTAGTAACGGCATATATTTTCCCATATTTTATATTATTTGTAAATCTTACTTTGCTGAACATTATTGCTGTTTACAGTTTATCTCTATCTATAATAATATTCAAGATAATAACCAAAAACAGCAAAATTTCCTTAAAATTATCAATTCAGGGGCAGCAACCCAACAACGGGTTGTTCGATTCATCTGAAATTTTTTAGGGCAGATAGATCTTGACCTGATAAACAATTTTACCCCTTGTCAGATTTGCTCTAAATGCTTTGGTTTTTGAGTTATAAGCCAAAAACCCCATTTTACCCCATATGTTCTATTTTTAGCCATGGCGGCCATTTTGGTTGGTTGGCCGGGTCACGCCACACATTTTTAAAACTAGATACCCAAATGATGATTGTGGCCAAGTTTGGATTAATTTGTCCCAGTAGTTTCAGAGGAGAAGATTTTTGTAAAAGATAACTAAGATTTACGAAAAATGGTTAAAAATGGACTAAAAAGGGCAATAACTCTTAAAGGGGTCAACTGACCATTTGGGTCACGTTGACTTATTTGTAAATCTTATTTTGCTGAACATTATTGCTGTTTACAGTTTATCTCTACCTATAATCATATTCAAGATAATAACCAAAAACAGCAAAATTTCCATAAAATTATCAATTCAGAGGCAGCAACCCAAAAACGGGTAGTCCGATTCATCTGAAAATTTCAGGGCAGATAGATCTTGACCTGATAAACAGTTTTACCCCCATGTCAGATTTGCTCTTAATGCTTTGGTTTTTAAGTTATAAGCCAAAAACTGCATTTTACCCATATGTTCTATTTTTAGCCATGGCAGCCATCTTGGTTGGTTGGCCGGGTCACGCCACACATTTTTTAAACTAGATACCCCAATGATGATTGTGGCCAAGTTTGGATTAATTTGGCCCAGTAGTTTCAGAGGAGGAGATTTTTTTAAAAGTTAACGACGACGGACGACGACGGACGCCGGACGCAAAGTGATGGGAAAAGCTCACTTGGCCCTTTGGGCCAGGTGAGCTAAAAACCTACATAGTCTGCTGGTCTATCATGTGTCCGTGCAGGTCTGTGAGTTAGCCCAAATGCACCACCGCTTAGGACCCCACATAACACTTCTACCATCATAGCTAAGCCATAACCTTTGTATCCACCTGCCCATCAAATTATAAAAAGTTGTATATTACAATGTCTTAAACCCTAGACATCACCAAATACAAAATGTATCTGTACATGTAAATTATGTAAACCACTGACTGAATGTGGTTGTTTGGAATGAACACAAGGTTTCCTTCACAAAGGATACCGAGAATTTTACCGAAAAATACAACACAGATATTGAAAATTAAATTTGTACAAAGTAAAACTTGAAGCAAAAGCAACATTTATCTCTGAAACAAAACTAGGAGTGAAATAGTTTATCCGGAATGGTACGCATTTTCTGCTCCACGAGTTGCACCCGTCGTGTTACTCATACAAGTTAGTATACTGTGTTAAGTCGCATTCGGTAAAGTCACAATCAAGGAAAAGAGAACGAGATTGTGGTAACGAAAAATTGTCATACGTTCCATAATGGTCTATCTAATCATGATATCGTCCATAAAACTTACGAAATAAAATTGAAAATGGAAATTGGGAGTGTGTCAAACTGACAACCTGACCAAAGAGCAGAAAACAGCCGAAAGCTACTAACGGGTCTTTAACCACAGGGTAGGCACTTTAACACAGCGAGAAAATGCCGCACCCCTGAGGTAGGCTTCAGCTAAAGCATGATTTCCCTTTTACCATTTGGAATCCTTCATGAAATAGCTTCTTTGTTAGCAATAATCCTCTAACGATGAAGTCGTGGTATGAAACTCGGGTAATTTATAGATCATGAAATATCGTATCAATTTGGAAGTCTACATTCCATATGCAGACGTTATGGAAATCTTAGCTATACTGAAGAGGAAAGATCATAATGAGAAAAATTAAATCACAACTTTTCGCGTTAATTTATAGTTCTTAAGTCGGATACTCGTAAATTTCTAGATGTAAGTCAAGATAAAAAAGAAACTTAAACTGTATCTGCATGCGATATCATTTATTTCAAATTTTGTTTCGAGTTTAAGGATAATGTATGAAGTGTGTCTCAAAAGAACAATGGTACAACACAGTTGGTTCCCTTAGGAATGTAGATTTTCTGTCAAAAAACGTTCTTGAAATCATAGGCGGATTTAGGGGGGGGTGGCAGGGGGGGCCAGGCCCCCCCTTTTTGGGAAAAAATTTGGTTGCTTATATAGGGAATCACTGAAGCGTGACTGGAGCGGGCCCCCTCTTAGGTCAGTCAGTGGGCCCCCACTTATGAAAATTTCTGGATCCGCCACTGGAAATGTAACAATAATGATGTTAAAAATAATTCCCTTTATTTTGATGATGTCAATTTTGTAAACTTTTTGTTCGTATCACAATGGTTTTATTTAACAAAGTACGGCTTTTCCTACATAAAACAAAATATTGCATTCGAGTTGGCCATTCTGTTTTATGAAACAAAATTGAACTACTCCTTTCAATCTGTCTTTGCAAGTTTCGAATGATGACTACTAGTGTAAGAAACAGAAAAGTGGAATTTTGCCTAAGAAGATTGACTTAGATTGTATTTTGAAATATTTAGTATCCACATTTGATTTACACCACTCTTATTTAGATCCACAGTAACTCTGAACTCTTTTTTTTATTGCTGATAAAATATACATAATTTGAGGGAAAAGATTTTGTGAACATTTTGAGAGTCCCATCAATAACATATTGTTTGTAAGGACTCATGTGTCATTTTGGTATCAAGTAGAGTCAAGGTAGATCCTAATCTTCATCTTTGGTTGACAGTCTAAAGGAACATAAAACCTTTGATTGTTCAGGATTTCCTCTATTGTAAATTTCGCAGGAGAGTATGGTTTCCAAGTTAATCGTCAACACCTTATTCCTCTATATATCAAGACAAGTTAAATTGGAGGAAGGCAAGTGCTTAACAGTTTAAGCTAATTTAAAATAAATCGTAAAATGCAGAATCATTTGAATACGAATTAGCATTCTGAAAAGCATAACTTACTACTCTCTTCGGTACCACCTAGTGGAGATAATCCTGCCATTGTTTTGAATTGGTATGTTTCCTGTGCAAAAAATAAATAAATTTGAAAGTGCTTTGAAATATATTAATAAGCAATACATTAATTACATATATATCCCGAAAGATGTGTACGTGAAGGATCCACGCTTACAAAACTGTGAAAGAGGTGTCATTAACAAAATTTCGTTTTTTGTATAAACAATTATTTAGACGGTAGTGCTGTATATTTTTTAAAAGTCAATATCACATTAAAACCATTACATGGACTTGTTTACAATGCATTTAACAACCTACTACTTCCAGGGGTGTATAATGATTTTGACTTCCCATGAGGGTCTCACCTGGGCGAAAAAATTAATCACCATACGAGAATATATAGCGAAAAAAGATAGTTCTTTTACGACATACATCGTAGATGCAAACTATTTACACCCACAGAGCAACAACTTGCATGTTCATTTACATCAACAAATGGACAGCTTACATTTCAGTTTAAACCAATAAAGCAACAACTTAACTGTCCGTTTCCATCAACAAAACATCAAATTACATGTCAATCATCACCAATAAAGCAATAACTTACATGTTCATTTACAGCAACTGAGTAACAACATACATGTCCATAGTCACCAACAAAGCAACACTTAAGATGGCCATTAACATCAACAGAGTAACAACTTACATGTCCAAAGTCACAAACAAAGCAACACTTAAATAAAGGCAACAGTAGTATACCGATGTTCGAAATTTGTAAATCGATTGAGGAATAACCAAATCCGGGTTTCAAACTAAAACTGAGGGAAACACATCAAATATAAGAGGAGAACGACACAATAGAAATGCATGATACGGAAACGAACTATAATATAACAATGGCTATTTTCCTGACTTCTTACAGGACATTTTAAGAAAAAAATGGAGGGTTGAACCTGATTTTGTGGCTAGCCAAACCGCCAGCTTTTATGGCAATGTTAAATATAACATTAAAATGACAACATTACATAGCAGGACTACAATACAAATAAATAGGAGAACACACAGGACAGAGAAACACACACACAAAAAATAGTTATAAAATACATGGACATTAACATCGACAGAGTAACCACTTGCATGTCTATAGTTACTAACAAAGCAACACTTAACATGGACATTTACATCAACAGAATAACAATTTACATGTTCATGTACATCAACAGAGTAACAACGTACATGTCCATAGTCACCAATAAAGCAACAACTTAAATGTCCATTTACACCAACAGAGTAACAACTAACATGTCCATTTACACAAATAAAGAAAACACTTGCATGTTCATTTACACAAACAAATAACAACGTGCAAGTCCATAAACACTAATAAAGCAAAAAATAACAAGTCCATTTACATAAAAAAAAAACAATAACTTACATGTCCTTCTACATCAACTGCCCAGCCTGTAGGAAGTGGTTGATCTCGTCTACCTTTTAGTTCACACTATAATTGAAAAAACAATAAAATTTCTCTCTTTGTGTATGTATGCTCGTTTGCCTATTTTAGTCAAGATTAGTCTATCTGATTATGTAAATTTTTAGAAAATATGCATTTGTTCTATGTTTGCACATATTGCAGTCTAGATTACAGATTTTAGCTGTTATTCTAAAAAAGTAGCAAAGATGTGCCATACTTTTAAAGTCATTCAGAGTTTTGTATGAACTTAAAATTATAATCTCAGATAACTATAGGGCAACCTATTTGTTCTGCTCCATGAGAGACTTAATACAAGATCTGGCAGTTCAAGCGTAGTTTCTATACTTTGGCAGATGACTGTTAAATTATCCCTGATCGATTATTGCATAAATTTTTACCTTTCCCATTGCTACTGCTGTAGTAGCCATATCTAGAACAAAACTATCACCGTTTTGTGCTGGTGCACCAAGACTTAAGGGATTTGTACCTAATACTTTCTGTAATAGAAAAATAAATAAAATGGATTATCATATAGGCAGATGTGTGTGTGTGTGTGTTTAAACTTTCAGACTCACCATAGTTGTTTAATTATGTTATATATGTTTACTTGAAACAATCAATGTTTAGCAATATTATTTATTTTATTTCGCCTTATCTTATTTATGAATCATATTTCAGAAAAATGTTATCTCTTCAAAAGATTAGATAGAAAAATCTAAATTAAGAAAACGAAAACTAATATTTAGCATTGCTTTTGTTTTGGTGTTTAGATAAAGCACATAAAGTGTGTTGAAATGCAATGTAACTTACTGACTTAGCTCGTGTTGGGACCAGCATCGGAGAGGTGTTAGTAAAAGCCATACCCTAAATTATAATAAAAAATATAGTTAGAGATAAAGTATCAAACAAAACATTAAACTTTAATGATTATTCATTTCTAATCATCTATGAAGCATTGAATACAAATTTTGTTAGGAAAATTATGTAAGAAGTTACTACCTTAAAGTGGCTGCTGAATAGTTTTTTGTATCTACTGATTATAAATCACTAATTTTTTCGAGGACTTTTTAAAAATACGTGTAGGGTAAGCATATAATTTCAAATTTAGATGCATGTAAAGTCAAAGCGAAACCTTTTTATGAACAAATTGTTCACTTACTATAAGTCCTTGTTCTGTTGCGCGTAAACTGTACCACCCAGCTGTACCAAAATGGTTAGAACCTGCCAAACAGAACAGACCGTTAATAATCATTTGTAAGACAAGGCTATTAAGTATCCCATATTCTTTTAATATATTTTCATTTCATTTCTTACAAATAATAGTACGAGTTGAGCAGGTCAAATTAACTCTATATTATCAGAAACAAAACATTTTATTTTTAAAATCCATTACCCAATTGATTTTGATTGCTGGCTAGAACCAGAGACATATATGTGTATATATGTCTCTGCTAGAACATAAGCCTTTGTCTGAAATCTATTATCCAACCTCGATTTGAGACGTTACCTATGCCGGCTGATTTTGTCAGAGTATTATGATCTTACCTCGACATGAGACGATACCTATACCGGCTGATTTTGCTTTTTGTATTGCCAAGTCCATACAGAATCTAGCTACATAAGGTCCTGAAAGATTTATGCTAAAATCAGTTTCAAATAAATTAAATCAAACGTTTTGTTTGTACATGCGTATGTTTGGGTCCATTTTTACCAAATTTTACAAAGTTTTACCGTGTATTATACAAACTATAATACATGTATTCTACTCTCAATTCAAGCCTCCGTCAAAAATGGATTTTTTTTTATAATTCTTCAGTGAACTAAGCTATTTAAAATTCGAACCCCATAATGTCCGGTTATGTCTTACGGTCACCGAAAGATGATGTGTTGGTTCTTCAAAGTAACGAAAACTAGATTAGTATAGAGTAGTAGTTTCACTTCTGAATTCTCGTCCTGAATATGCATGAAATATTTGCCACTGGACGTTAAGCAACCAACAATCAATCAATCACTTCTGAATATACCGAGGCATTACCATCAGACATGTTCAGTGAATAGTGCCAGACGGTATGACCAGTATGGTGCATTACACATTTGAACATGCTTATTTCTCAGTGTAAATGTATCCGTCGGAATCTAGTAAAATGCACTATTAGAGCAACGACTTGAAAAAAGGCAAAACAAACTGTACATTATTAATCATCTGACTTACGATTGAAATGTTTTGCAAACATAATACATATTGCACGCGAGACCTTTTCTTGTTGGCACTTTTCACACGAAACTTCTATACAATGCAAAATTGTTCCATGTCCATATGTATCCTATGAAGCATATGAACAGTTTACTGTACAAGCTTTAAGTATACTTACCTATTAAATTATTACCGTCTACCAAAGCAGTAGCCGATGTTTCTTTCAGGACACTAGGTTCGAGATCTTCTGTTGATGTCATTCCGGACTTTATTTCATTCATGTATTGTTCTATGAAAATAAAACATCAAGTCCACTTTATGTTTGTTCTTTAATACAATGTACATGATGTATATGGAGCAGAAAACGTTCTTTACTTGCTTACTAGTTCATGTACCACGAATGCTGTCGGGTTAGACTTAATCAGTTCAAAATGACAATAGCATTATGGTAAATTGTAAGACAATGAGTTGTATATATGTATCAGATAAATTTCAGTATAATAAATGCTAGAAAGTATACATATTATCTAACCTAGTTTGTTTAATCCATGGCTGGCGTGTCCTCTACACTCAGCGGATACAATTAGATCAGCAAGAACTGTTCCATGTTTCAGTTTGAGGCCAACAGCTTCCATGGAACGGATGACAAAACTATGAACTTCGTCTTTAGTGACAACAATTGACTCTTCAGTCGCCATCCTGATTACCTGGGTTGTACAAAGGAAGCAATAAATAGATTTATTATTAGGTAGTGTTTATTCGGAGATAAGGTATCAACTAAATTTGAATGCACTAACACGAAGATATGTATCCTAAATACTGACCCGAGTTAAATATTAAAGTTCACTCATGCATTAGGGTCACAGGATAGACATTAGTGAAAAACAAAAAAATGAGAGTGGATGATTGTTTTTTTTTGGTGTTTAACACTACTTTCACAATTACATAAATGTCATTTATTAAAAGGATTCATTTGACGAGAATTTTTCTTTGCAAAATATTGCTACATAAAAAAAAAAAACCATATAAATGGGTACAAAACTTTTGATTTTTTGAAATACTATGGCTTTTCTACCTCAGGAATAGATTTCCTTAGCTGTATTCGGCAAAAATTTCAACTTCGTACTTTATTTGGCCTTTTTAAGTTTTTTTATTCGAGCGTCACTGATGAGTCTTTTGTAGACGAAACGCGCGTCTGGCGTAAAAACAAAATTTAATCTCTGTGTCTATGATGAGTTTATTCATCTATCAACAATTTGTAAGGTATTACGATCTGTACACCATAATCAAAACCATCATCTAAATTGCTCATCTATCAACAAGTTTTATGACATTAAGATGTGTACATCATTATCAAAACCCACAACTGAATCTCTCGTCTATCAACAAGTTGTATGGCGTTCTTCTTCTTCTTCTTCTTCCAATACAGTGCAGTCCTCTAGTTGAGTATTATCGCACTATTGCCCATGCTGGGTTTGACAACAAAGGTGCAAGAAAATATTTACAGGTGCAAGTTAAAAACAGTCTGATGGTGCGATTAATGGATACTGCAGCTCAGTACCCCCTGCTTGAAAGCATCTAGTGAGGTACTGTCCCCCAAAGGTTGTGGGAGGCTGTTCCATATCCTTATGCTGTCTGGGAAGAAGGAATGCCTGTAAGTTGAAGTTCTGGCATACGGTACGAGAAATCGTGTTGTGTGTCCTCTTGCTACGGATGATGTAGTGTGTAGCTCTTGCGTTGGTATTGCTACGAGGCCATTTATTATCCTGTACATCATTACTGCTTTGCAGTTGGCCCTCCTCTCGGCTAGTGGTTGCCACTGTAGAGTTTTAGCATTGATGTTACACTGCTGGTTTGTTGGTAGTTGTTCAATACAAACCGGGCTGATCTTCTTTGCACACTTTCTAATTTCTGTATGTTAAGGTTGGTGAACGGGTCCCAGACTGAGCATGCATACTCAAGCAATGGTCTTACTAGCGTTGTGTAGCATACAGCTTTTGTTTGTTGGGGACAGTGCTGAAGATTTCTTTGGATGAAGGCCCTGGTTGAATTAGCCTTTTTAGCTATACTCTCTATGTGGGTGTTCCAATTAATAGTTTTGTGGATTGTGACGCCTAGATATTTTGCTGAGTCAACCAGTTCTAAATTGTGCCCATGAATGTTGTAGCTTGTTAGATGTGGTTTGCGCTTGTTGGTAACGCGTAGCAGTTGGCATTTGCTGGGATGGAATTCTATTTGCCAATCAGATTCCCATCTGAGCAAGTTGTTCATGTCTTCTTGTGGTAGTTTCGAGTCTGCATCATTTTGGATCCTTCTGTACAGTACGCAGTCATCAGCAAATAGACGGACTGTTGATGACTGAACATAGACTGGTAGGTCGTTGATGAATAGAAGGAACATGAGTGGTCCAAGTACGCTCCCCTGTGGTACCCCTGATTGGACTGGTGCAGTGTGAGATGTTTTACCATCCACAACGACTCTCTGATTTCTGGAGCTTAGGAAGTCCCTGATCCATTGGAGTGTTGGCCCGCTTATACCATAGTACTCTGCTTTGTACAAAAGTCTCTCGTGAGGGACTTTATCGAATGCCTTGGAAAAATCAAGCAAGATAAGGTCAATTTGTTCACCGAGATCTATGTTTTTAGCCAGGTCCTGTATTGTAAGGATAAGTTGTGACTCGCATGAACGGTTCTTTCTGAATCCATGTTGAGCGTCGTTTAGGATGCCGTGGATATCAAGATGTTTTGCAATACTACTGCATATTATGTGCTCTAGGATCTTGCATGTGACAACAGTCAATGAAACTGGGCGGTAGTTACTGGCACGTGATTTATCTCCTTTCTTTGATTAATTGATGCTTGAAAGAAAGTGGTAAATGTTTCTTTTCTGCTAGGTATGGTGCAAGCTCTTTGAGTAGTCTTGTCGGGATCTCATCTGGACCAGCTGCTTTGTGGATGTTCAAGTTGCTTAGCAGTTTTTGTACGCCATTTTCAGTTACATGTATTCTGTTCATTGTTGGATGTGGACTCTTTGCTTTATTCGGTATAGTTTTGATATCCTCACTGGTGTTGAATACAGATGAAAATTGGTCATTCATAATGTTTGCCTTCTTTTCGCTTTCTGAGTAAGTGAGTCCATCTGCATCTTTGAGAGGCGAAACTCCAACAGATTCGCATTTCTTACTTTTAATAAATCCCCAGAATCTTTTAGGGTTTGCTGATAATTCAGGATTAATGATGTCGTTAATGTAGTCTCTATAAGCCTTCCTACATTCTTTCTGTGTTGCGGCTTTTAATCGATGGTATCTGTCAAAATCAGATTTTCTTTTGGTCTTTCTTGCTTTTTCAAAGCTCCTCTTTTTCTGTCTTGTAAGTTTTTTAATTTTCTGGTTGATCCAGGGTTGATTGAATCTTGAGGATGACATTTTTGATGGTACTGTTTGTTCAAGTATGGTAAGTAAGCTGGTTTTGATAAATTCCCACATTGCAGTTATAGGACTCTTCAGGTTAAATTTCTCCTTAAAGTCTGCATTTAATTTCATAGCCTTTTCAACTTGCTCCTTGGCATCTGCTTTTTTCCAAATAAATATTTTTCTCTTTACAGGTTTGTTGATTTTAGCTGTTATATCAGTGTCGATGTATTCAATGTCATGGTCACCAATGCCTGGTAATGGCTCGCATCGATTCACCAATGAAGGCCGATTTGTTAGAAATAGGTCTAACGTGTGGTTTTTTCTTGTTGGAAAAGTGACTATCTGTTCCAGGTGGTTGTCTTGTACTAGGTCGAGGAAAGTACTGTTTATTCGTATTGGATTTTGATGGTCCGTGATAGATTGTGTTTTCCAGCATATATCTGGTAGATTTATATCACCCCCAAGCCAAACAACTGATGATTTTTTTTTCTTATCAAGTTGTCTACTGTAAGTTTAATTTTCTCCATGTAGTTAATGTCACTACTAGGTGGTCTGTAAATACTACCAATGATGAGCGATTTGTTATTATGAAGTGATATTTTAATAAATATCGACTCAGTGTCATTTTCTATGTCTACAAGCTCACTGATGTAGTCTGATTTTACTGCTACAAGAACTCCCCCATAGTCATCCCATCTATCCTTCCTGTATACAGTGTACCCGTCAGGGAAGATCTCAGAGCTACTGATGTCATTACGTAGCCAAGTCTCTGTTCCTATCAGTATATTTGGATTTGCTGAGTCTAATAAGTTGCAAAGTTCTTCTTTTTTGTTTTTAATACTCTGGAAGTTGACAACTAGTATTTTTGTGTTCTTTGGTTTTTGGTAGTTGTTCCTATCTGTTTTATTTGTTTTTATTGGAGACGAAGCGTATACTGGTGGACCTGGACTGGCGGTTACATTTGAGTCAGATAAATGTTCAAAACTGTTTGATGTGTTCACCATAAAGGACTCATATAAGCTGGATGAAAAATTAGGCATGCCAAAGGTGACGCAGTGCCATGAAATATTTGAGCTTGCTAGAGCATTATACACAGGAGTTGACATGTGCATGCATTCTGCATGGTACCATTTGCTGCAATCATCGCATGCTACTCCTCTGTCCTTCCAAGTAACTGCTCTGTAACAGACCTGACAAGGGTATTTTGGAGCCCTGGGACCAGGGTTTAATTCTATATCAGAAGAATTTGATAGAAGTAGGAGACTAAGGTACAGGAGTGTGTGTTGACCTGGATGTTTTACAAGTCTGATGTTCCTTGGTTTCCGACTATTTATCAGGAATTTAATGCTGATTTTAAGGGTTTCAGTTTCATTTATTCTATTCTCAGGTGTTACATGTTCCTCAAGACTATTTTTATAAACTATGCAAAGCAGAAAAACTAACAAGGTCAACGATCTTATGTACAAAGGGTACATCTTATGTATGCGTTACAAAGTAAACATCAAAATCAAAACCACCATTTGAATATGTCATCTATCAACAAAGTTTCTGACATTCCAATGTGTACATCATAATCCAAACCAGCATCATGGGTCATATATCAACCAGTTGTATGGCATTACTATGAGTACATCATCAAACTCATCATCTAAATTGGTCTTTTATCAACAAGTTATATGGCATTACAATGTGTACATCAAAATCAAAACCACCATATAAATGGGTCATCTGTCAACATAGTTTTCTGACATTACTATGTGTACATCATAATCAAAATCACCTTCTGAATTGGTTATCTAATGTCTTAAGACAATGACGAAGATGCTAAGAACGTTATAACATTACACAACTGCAAAAAATTTGCGGTCGTATAAAAGGTATACAGGTCACAAATCCATTTTCATCACGAATCATCTGTAAATTATATGTTACCAATGTCTTCAAAATGATTTACATCGTCAGCAAAATGTTACCACAATACTATGTTCTAACTGAATCATCTGGTCATACTATGGCTTCTCCTTGTAACAAACCGTAGTATGTTGGGTAGTAAAAATAGTCGGTATATATATCACCTATCAACGCGTTTTATGGTATGAAATCATAATCATAGTCATCATCTGATTGAGTCATCTGTCAACAAGCTCTATAGCATCACGATGTAGACATCATAACCAAAACAAACATATGAATGGGTCACCTGTAAACAAGTTGTAAGGCATAACAATGCGGACATCATAACCAAAAGCTCCACATCGATGGTTCATCTTTCAACTGGTTGTAGGGCATAACGATGTTAACATCATAGCAAATACAACCATATGCATGGGTAATCTTTCAACTAGTTGTAGGGCATAACGGTTATATACATAACTCAACTAGTTATCGGACACTACGATGCGGACATAAAAACCAAAACAACCATATAAATGGTCATCTGACAACTGGCTGTTGGGCATAACGATGTGGACTTCAAAACTAAAACAACCATATAAATTGGTCATCTGACAACTGGTTGTACGGCATCCCGATGTGGCTATCATACCAAAAACAACCATATAAATGGGTCATGTAACAACTGGTTGTAAAGTATAACGAAGTGGAAATCATAATCAAAACCACCATATGCATGGGTCATCGGTCAGCTTGTTGTATGGCATTACCATGTGAACATCATAATCAAAATTACCATATAGTGGGTCATCTGTAAACAAGCTGTATGGCATAACAATGTAGACATCTTAACCAAAACAACCATATAAATGGATCATCACTCAACTAGTTGTAGGGCATATCGATCTGGACATCATAACCAAAACAACCATATAGATGGGTCATCAGTCAACTAGTTGTAGGACATTACGATGTGGACAGCATAACAAAGACAACTATTTAAAATGGTCATCTGTCAACTAGTTGTAGGACATTGTGATGTGATCATTTTAATTAAAACTACCATATAAATGGGTCATCACTCAACTAGTTGTATGGCATTACGATGTGGACATCATAACCAAATAAACTCCTTATAGATACCAGGATTAAAATTTTATATAAACACCAGACACACGTTTCGTCTACAAAAGACTCATCAGTGACGCTCGAATAAAAAAAAAAAGTTTAATAGGCCAAATAAAGTACGAATTTGAAGAGCATTGAGGACCAAAAATCCCTTAAAGTTTTGCTAAATACAGCTAAGGTAATCTATTCCTGAGGTAGAAAAGCCTTAGTTTTTTTTCAAAAATTCAAAGTTTTGTTAACAGTTAATCCAATTATGATCATATCAATGATAACAAATTTACCAAAAAAATGAATCATCTGTAAACAAGTTGTGTGGCCTACGATCTGGACATCATAATCAAAATCACCATATAAATGGGTCATCCGTCAACTAATATTTAATTGAAGGGCAATAAAATTATATAAATGGGTCATCACTCAACTAGTTGTAGGGTATAACGATTTGGACAACTTAATCAAAATCTTCATCTGAATGAGTCATCAATCAACAAGTGGTATGGCATTTTGATGTGTACCAGGTACCTCATAATCAAGACCATCATATAAATGTGTCATCAGCTAACTGGCTGTAGGACATAACGATGTGGACATCATAATCAAGACCACCATATAAATGTGTCATCAGCTAACTGGCTGTAGGACATAACGATGTGGACATCATAATCAAGACCATCATATAAATGTGTCATCAGCTAACTGGCTGTAGGGCATAACGATGTGGACATCATAATCAAGACCATCATATAAATGTGTCATCAGCTAACTGGCTGTAGGACATAACGATGTGGACATCATAATCAAGACCACCATATAAATGTGTCATCAGCTAACTGGCTGTAGGGCATAACGATGTGGACATCATAATCAAGACCATCATATAAATGTGTCATCAGCTAACTGGCTGTAGGACATAACGATGTGGACATCATAATCAAGACCATCATATAAATGTGTCATCAGCTAACTGGCTGTAGGACATAACGATGTGGACATCATAATCAAGACCACCATATAAATGTGTCATCAGCTAACTGGCTGTAGGACATAACGATGTGGACATCATAATCAAGACCACCATATAAATGTGTCATCAGCTAACTGGCTGTAGAACATAACGATGTGGACATCATAATCAAGACCACCATATAAATGTGTCATCAGCTAACTGGCTGTAGGACATAACGATGTGGACATCATAATCAAGACCACCATATAAATGTGTCATCAGCTAACTGGCTGTAGGACATAACGATGTGGACATCATAATCAAGACCACCATATAAATGTGTCATCAGCTAACTGGCTGTAGAACATAACGATGTGGACATCATAATCAAGACCACCATATAAATGTGTCATCAGCTAACTGGCTGTAGAACATAACGATGTGGACATCATAATCAAGACCACCATATAAATGTGTCATCAGCTAACTGGCTGTAGAACATAACGATGTGGACATCATAATCAAGACCACCATATAAATGTGTCATCAGCTAACTGGCTGTAGAACATAACGATGTGGACATCATAATCAAGACCACCATATAAATGTGTCATCAGCTAACTGGCTGCAGAACATAACGATGTGGACATCATAATCAAGACCACCATATAAATGTGTCATCAGCTAACTGGCTGTAGAACATAACGATGTGGACATCATAATCAAGACCACCATATAAATGTGTCATCAGCAAACTGGCTGTAGGACATAACGATGTGGACATCATAATTAAAACCACCATATAAATTGGTCATCCGTCAACTTATTGTACGGCATAATAATGTGGGCATCACAACCAAAACCACCAGATAAAAGAGTTGTAGAGCAGTTCGTTGTGGACAACATAATCAAAATCTTCATCTGAATGCGTCATCAATTATAAAGTTGTACAGCATTACCATGTGTACATCACATTCAAAATCATCATCTGATGAATGAGTTATCAATCAAATAGTTGTATGGCATAACAATGTGTACCTCATAATTAAAACCACCATAAAATGGGTGATTTGTAAACAAGTTGTATGACATAACAATGTGTACATCATCTGAACAGGTTACAAAAAAATAATTTTATGTCATTTGAGTGTGAATCTCATAATCAAAACCACAATCTGAATGGGACATATGCATACACAAAAAAAATGTGATCGTATAAGAGGTATGCATCATTACCCTAACCATTTTCATCATGAATCATCTGTAAACTAGATGTTATCAGTATATTCTCTTCAAGATAATTCCCACCCTTAGCTAAGTATGTTTACACCATAAGCTAAACCATTATCATAATGATACATCTGTCAATACCATGTCTTGTAACAAACTATAGTATGTTAGGCAGTAAAAAAAGTCAGCATATAAACAAAATATTTTATTTTAAATAGGTTAAATTTTTCTATCATAAACAAGTTTAAATTCAAATTGTACAATAACCTTAACATAACAATCATTAAAATTGTGTTGCAGTATTGGTATCTAAAGTTTTAATCACTTAAGATAATAAAGTTTTATTTACATGTAAATGTATATATTAGCTGGAATTTTAAACCTTTAGAACTCAAACTCCTTCTATTTATTTCACAACAGGTCCATTTTATAAAAGTGGTTTATGTTTTACTTTAATTCAAATCTTTTATTCATATTTCAAAAATAACATTTTAGCCTATTTTCAAAATTATAAATGCATAAAGCTGGTTCAAAGTACAAAGTAGTTAACCAGGAAATGTACAATAAAGATTTTCTTTAAAAAAAAGTTGTATAGGAAACGCCCACACATTTTGATAATTTTTTATTGAAGATGTCCTTTTACTCAAAATTTTACAAAACAATGTAAAATTTGCAATTTTTTGTCAACAGCAATATGTAGTGCTGAATAAAATTTTGATTTTATTGAAATGTGTCATAAAATTGGTGATTTTTTAAAGTATATCAAATAGACCCTGAAATAATCATATATAGATTTTAACAACTTTCTGATATTGTTCCCACAAGAGAAATAGAGGAAATTGGCGCAAACTCTGTATGGAAAAAAAATAAAGGACATCTTCCTGACTAGAATTGGAAACAATTATTTGATAATCACAGCAAATTATAAAGACATCTTAAATAAAAAGCATAAATACCATCAATCAGACTGAGTAAAAAATCTTTTTCAAAGTAAAAAGTATGAATTTAAAACATCTCAAATTATATACTTAGTACTACAAGACAGAATAGAAAATATAAATACACTGACACAACCCTATATTTTAGAACAGTAAGAGCTTAATCCAAACTGTTGAAACAAACTGTTAAAAGTATCAATTCTATGGAAAAACGCATAAATATCTGGGTTAAAGACAAAATATAAGTTATTATGTTAGGTGGCAATCCCTTTATGAAATTTGATTAAGAGACAAAGGCAGGGATATAAAAAGGAATTCAAGGGAACAGGCTGATCACATTGTAAAATACATAATGTTTCTGCACTCACTAATACTTTTATGTGAAAGACACATCATTCATTAAACATATTTATACAAGGTGATCACTTGCCATGTGAGAAAAATCTCAACTTTAACCTGGCATTATAAAACTAATCATCCTAGACATTAATTGATTTAAAAATATATGGCACAACAAAAATATTTACGCAATCTTAAAAATACTGTTTGTTGAAAGAAAATATTTGGCAGGGGACTAAATAAAGTACCGGTAATATAAAAGTTAGAATTAAAGGTTAAATGAAATGAGTATATTTGGTGTTTGTTGTTGTAAAACATGTAATGATGTGTGTTAATATCTGCCTAGGTGTCAGTATCTATAGACAATTATGAAACTAATAGGTATGAAGCATTGGTGCATTGTAAAAAACAAAAGTCTAAAAGAATAATAAAAACACAGTATCTTTAGAATAACCTAAGAAGCAAGACTGCTCCAGAGTTTTTGATATCACTTAAGTTTCATGGAGAATAACTGCCATTAAACTAATCAATTAGCACTGATTTTCAAATTCAAGTAGGATGTTGTTTTTTATTTAATTTTTCAGTTTACTTGAAAGACAACAGTAGGTGCTAGAGCACTTATAAAGATTTTTTGTATTTTTATTTAGATTTTTAAAGGCTTAACTCCTGCCCAAACATACAATCAATACTGATTTTTAAACCTATCTCACGTTGATTCAGATGTTACCTAAAGACACATATTTCATTTAAATTTTATAAGAAATGAAAGGTTATTACAATTTCAATATTTTTACATTTCAAAGGAATAGAACTTCAATAAAACAGTCTATCTACCCAGATTTTAGATTATTCCTGCACTTTTTAGTTAAGTTGCTGTTAGAGATAAGATAGGTTACTTTCTGATGACTGCAATGAGTTTTAAGTCTTGTGTCAGAGATTTGTTGGTAGTTTGTATAGATTTCATCAATTATATATGCATGTTTATAGATATTAATTATATGCAACACTTTGTAGCATACCACTGAAATAGGTACTCTTAAAGTGGTGGGGGGAAAATGAGGCTTTCTCTCTCTATAAACTTCCTATTGTGTGGTATCTGTTCAAAGAAGCATCTGACGAGTTACACATTTATCCTTCAACTATTCATTTGACATTAAATCATATTCAAACTATTGTTTTCAGAGTGAAATTTGTGTAAATTAAGCGGATAACTTATACAGTGAATAGTTTTTTACTATATGGGGAATAAATACTTTTTGCTTTTCCCTACTTCAGGGGTACCTATATTCTGTGATGATGCTACACATATGATAGTTGACACAAAATGATAAAAACATTGATCGTCAAAAATAAATTATAGTGATAAAAGATATATATGGAAGCGTTATGATAATGATTTACAGTGTAAAATAATTTTGGCAAGATCTCTTTTTAAGGTAGTGCAGGAGTATAAGTAACAATTTAATGGCAATCACACCTAGAAAGAGTCAACAAAGGATTTCTTCAAATTTTGAGTCATTTCTTGACCTTTCATTGCTGATCAATTTTGCTAATGCAAGAGTCTGTAGATCCTTTATAGTTTTTACAATATTAGGCAAAAACTTGTCCTAAAGGGCAATAATTCCATTAAGGAGTTGTACAACAATTTCTAACTTGTTGTTTTATTTGTAGATTTTTTCTTTACTGTTCATATTTGCTATTAAAGTTTCTGTTTATCTATTATAGTTTTCATAACAATAGACCAAATGAATAAAATAGGTAACATTTGTCATTTAAGGGCAATGACTCCTTTAAGTAGTCATGTAAATGACCAGTAGGTAGATCTCAATGTTTTGAAAATGTGTGTGTGCCTCCTCAACATAATTTTTCATAGGTTAATTGCTAAAGCTATTTCCTTTTTTTTTAATTTCAAAATATATATTTGAGGATGTTTTTTTCCCAATGTTATTTGCATAGTTCCTCATACATAATCTTTCCTATTATGAAGTTTTTATAATACCTCTAGCTTTAAAACAAGCTAAATGATGTATTATTTTTCATTTAAATTTTATATATCTGGATAGTAACTTCATTCTTGCATAGTATAAAGAAATTCTACTATTTCTTTTATACTCCCATACTACCTTAAGGAAGTTTATACTCTAAAATATGTCAATGATAGAATAGAAAATGATTTCACTGTAAACATGTCTTTGTTACAATACAATATGATTTCACTATAAACAATAACTATGCTGTCACTGTAATTGTCCTGTCTAATGACGTACTCTTTGATGGATATTTGCAAAATAATGCAAGTTGAATCACTGCTAAACAAAAACCTAAAAAATTTGGAAGCTGAAAAACAAAAAAAATATATCTTCATTAAATTTAACCGATATATATCTGCAAATATGCATAATATTGATTGTAAAACATATTTTCATTTTCAAATATTTGGAAGTTGTAAAATTAATTCAAAACTGATTTCATTCAAGGGCTTGTGTTGCTAGTTAATAAAATTCTTTGTGTAAGCTGTTGTTAGTTTTGTTTGGGTTTTTTTCCTGACCAGGATGTCTGTATTCTTTGAATTAAGGTTTCTGATTTTGGCAGTTTCTCCAATTGTTTTAACAGAAGATGTGATTATGACAAAATAAAAGGTGAAAGTCTATGAAATCAATATCAAACTAGCAAAATGGCTGATTTTTTTATACGGTTGAATTGTCAGAAAACATTATAATTTGTTTTAAAATTTAAATGATTCCTATTTAATCAATTCAGTTAAAACGGTGTTACACTATTTAGCTATGCAGGGTGTCTTTTTTTCTTAAAACTAATTGACATGTTCACTGATTTAATAACTCATGAAATTTGTGTTTGATTAAAAGTAATAATTGAAATTTTGTCCACCAAAATAAGTCAAATAAAGAAAGATTAAAAATCATGAACACAACACGATAAGTGTGCTGTAAGAAATATATCCACAAAAAGACAACCACTCTAAAAGGGATTGACTTTTTATCTTTTAAGTTCCTATAATGACTATATGTTCATGTTTTTCCCCACGATGATGATCTCTTATCTATTTCTTGAAATATTTACAATTTAGTAATACATCATTAAAACCTTTTAATATAAGCTTCAATGATATTTCAAAAATACTTTGTGGATGTATTTATACAATCAATGTAAGATGCTGAATCATTATTTTGTTTGTTTATTGTGTATGGTTTCTTGTAGAAGGAATAAACTGTTTATTCATAGAAAACATATCACAAAGAATATAAAGTCCTGATTATATCATACCAAAAATTGGTGTGTCAAGAAAGTGTGTAGCAGTATTGTGGTAATTCCAATAGTACCCTTACCTGAACATAAATATCATTTAATATACGTCCATATATCACCCATTCTAATGCTACGACAAAATTCATGAAGATATATGGAAATGATAGACATTCTGTTGTCTTTGTATGCATCACCACTTTCTGTAAATATAACCATTAACTATTTGTAATCTTAGTCAAACTATAAAGAGAATATATAATTTCAAACTACTAAACAGAAAATTTTGTGGTAAACCATAAGTTATATAACAAATATTAAATATTCTATAAAAAAGGATCATCGTTAATGTTTTGCTATCAGAAAACTTTAAAATAACGTACAGACAAAAAGTTAAACAAGGGGTGTATAATGTTATATATTGGTAATGTGTGTGAATTATCTGAAAATTTCATTGAATATTATTTATTGCCTGATAGTGAGTACAGCTGTTGGTGATATAATGTGTTCAACAGTATGGTCTAATGAGGAGGTAGAGCAGACTGAGCTCAGAACTATTAACATCTGGGACCTTTGAGCACTTTAAAAAAGGCAAATAGTATTACAAATTTACAAATTTATATGCTACAAATCATGTAGCTCAATGCAAACTTATATTATCATCATAAACCATTCACAACATTTTAAGGTAAATCAATGCGATTCAGGAATGCTGCACCAGTGATTATCAAATTTTAGCTACCGGTACATATAAATTTCATGGTAGGCAGTTATAAGGACTGTTTAGAAAATGTTCTTTTTGCCAAAGCAACAAATATATGCACGCCTGCAATTTTTGCACAAGTATAAAATGATCAGACATAATTTTCTTATACACCTTATTGCTAATCCTGGCTGACCCGGCCGCTTGAACTTTTGACGTCAACAACAATCACTTTTCCGTTGTGGCATCAGATATTTTGTTTTATGACGTCAAAATTTTATGGGAACCTGTGTGATATCCAGTAATGGCAGACAAATAGCGATAAGGTGTATTATCTATTAAGTGTGTACTTACTAAAGATGCTAATGGTGCTCCATATGCTAATATAGATAATAAGGCACACACTTTGCCCAGATGGCTGGCTGCTTGTTTAATCTCTATTTGTTGATATTTTACATAATACAGGACAGAAAATATAAATGTCATATTTATAAATATTATCCTAATAAAATGAATCTGAAATTGCAAAAAATAAAGACAGAATAAATATTTTTATGCAATATTTTTTTGTAAATGCACGTTTTATGCTGATGTGAATGTAATATATAATATAATTGAATGTCATATACATTTGTACATTGTTGTATGCTATCTGTTTTCTCTGTAAAGGCAAAAGTAAATACTTTTATAGATTTTTCTGATGTTGCTTCTATAAAACAGATAAGTTTTCACTTTTAATAAACTATAAATTTGTAAACAAAATCATCAATTTTAAGTGCTTCTGTAGTAGGAACTCAACCAGCTAATATTGTTGAACATACATTTGTAACCATATTAAAGTGAAGCTGTTATATCTATCAGAATGCTAAACAATAATGACTTTCTGGACCCCATCATTTATTTTCACTAGACATTCTGGTTGCTACATTTCTCTATATATTAAGGATGTTTCTGCAATATTTTGACCTTCATCGCTAGTATTGGGCCAAATTCCTTTACTAGTACAATTGTACATGTACAAAGTTACATATGTCTGTTGCTGATGCCTGTCTACTTATTCGGGTTTTAACTCAAGGAACTTGTGACCATGTGATAACAAAATTTATAAGAAAAACTTATGAAGAGTTAAGAAAAATGTAACATGTACAATTTACATTGACAATAAAACAATAGTCATGGTTATGTCTGCATTATTAATTTATCCATGAGGTACAAAAATATCACAGAAAAAAAATATTATAAATTTAAATACTAAACACATGATCAATCAATTTTTATGAAATTTGATACTCCAAAAGCTGCAAAATCTATGAATGCAAAAGAAATTAAAAAAAAATGTTTTTCCACAAATCAATAAAATAAGTATCCAGAAATTTAGATGGTCGGTCAAGGGTAAGAGAACATGGGAATGAAAAAACAGGAAGCAGAGGTCAGGGCAGAGGGAAGTGGTAGACAGTGGAGGGGGCAGGGATTGGAAAGTAAAAATAGAGATATGCTGTGAATTTTTTTTTTTACCAATTTTCATCTGGGAATAAGGGGGAGGGAATATTGTGAATGGGGAGGGAGTTGGGGTATCAGGGACCCACTTGTTCACCCCCTCAATATAACAACTTTCAATCATAATTAATTTTAGATTTCACAATGTCATGTAAAAGCAAATAAAGTAATGCACATATACTTTTAAACATGCATTGGCTGGGAATACAAAACTCTAATTTATTATACATTAAACACTACTTATATGTCTACATGATATATAACAATTGATTAAAAGCAGTAAGCAGATCCCAGTTTATGATATAACTTCCTAAAGATCCTTACCCTATCTTCATGTTGGTTCTTTGTTATAAATAAAGTTAACTTTGAAAAAGTAACTTTGAAAAATAATACAAAACTGAAGCCATAAAATGAAGCAACATCAGAAAAAAATATTTATGTAAAATTTTTCAGTCAAAGATTTCTATACATATCCTTTAATTTGTGATTCTTAATATCATCTTCTTGTTCATGGTAAATGTTCAATTGTTGGTGTTTTTTTTTCAGAACTACATGTATATTTTTTTTCAGCTCAAGTGAAATTGGAAAAATAGTTATTTTTAAAGTCATATGAAACCAGTGAGTGGTGAAAAATTATGTTTATCCAATTCTTGAACCAATGCATATATATATCATAAACTTAGAACTCTGTGCACGATTTTGTCATTTTTTACGCAAATATATCGTATAATCGTCAATTTTTTTTCTCTCTGTCTGTTATGATTTAACAAATATGGCTGCTCATTAAAAGCCGTGTTTTAAAGCCGAAGGTTACCGATTGTCACCTTATAGTAAATAAATAACAAAAAGCATGGGTATTGAGCACGTGTTTAACATGTACAATCAGATAATTGTTTATTTTAATGACAGATCCATGCGTATTGCGATCGCCGGATTTTTACGAGGAGGGTTACGCTTAGGTCACTTTGCATACGGAAAATATGTCGGCAAATTGCTTCCTGGAAGCAAGCAATTAAAAACTAATAAACTTTTTCTAAATGTGGACAAATTAAAGAATTTTCCTCAGAAAAAAGTATATGTACATAAGTTGTATAATGAAAACTATCCATTTAGTTATAAAAGACATATGCATATTTTTTTTTAATTTGAGGTTTCTTATGACTTTAAAGTTAAAAAAAAATTAGGTTTACATTTAGATGTTTTTTTTAAACATTGCTTAAGAATGGAAGCACTTTTCTGTATATAGATCTGTACATATATATATATATTCTTTCAATCTGTGTTACACTCTTTTATCAAGGGAATTAGGAATTTAGGATGACAATAAAGTTGGCCTTTCTAATTTCTGCCATTCAATAAAGATTCTTTGATGTGACAATGCCTTATGAGTATTATGTTATATAGTGTGTCTATAATATATTAACCTTGGTAAGTTAAACAGTATCATTTAAAAACTAGTTTTTGAAAATTTATGAAAATGATTAAAATTATTCGAAAAGTACATAAATTTGTGGCTAAAAAAATAATATTTTTTTCCACAACTGTGACACATATCATACTGTTTAATAGAGGCAACATCTGGTAAAAGTTACAGTTTTCATTGAGACAAACATTATCTGTATGTCACAATTACGTGATGTAAAATGTCAATAACAATATACATATTGGTAGATGTTGGTTATACACATCCTTCTTTTAAATTCATGTGATTATTGCGATACAGAAATCTGCTAATTTTTAGAGCCAATTTAATCTGCTCTGAAACATTACACAATGTCAGCAAACTAAAAAAAACACCTGACGTGCATTAACAAACCTATCACCAGAACATTATAAAAGTTATTATTTAAGAAAGTCTGATTAGTAAGTAAAAAATTGTTCTTGAAAATGTGGAGGAAAAATAAATAAAATAAAACAAATAGCCCCCCTCCCTCCCCCACCTTAAAAAAATCTAAATCTGACCATCAGGCTGTATCAACACCATAAAAACCAACAGTATATTACATGTCTTATTAACAGTGAAGTTACATGTACAAAAAAATTTATAGCCAACCATATGGTATGGGTTTTTCTCACTGTTGAAGAACGTGCTGACGGTACTGTTGCCTATATTTGCTTACATCCAGATCTTACTTTTTCAAAAGGATTAATTCAAGACAGATACTATTAGTAAATATAAAAAAGAAGATGTGGTATGATTGCCAATGAGACAACTGTCCACAAGAGACCAAAATGACACAGACATTAACAACTATAGGCCAAAGACTATGTATAAATTCAAAATATATAGTCTGAAAAGTCAAAACCAACTTCTTCAGCAATTTTATGTCACTTGACTGTTGATATACAAATCTCAAATTATGAATCTTTCCCTTTTCTCATGGAATATGATCTCTCTATGCTTAGTGAAACTGCATGAATGCATAAAATAAGAGTGCATATATTTACTGAGTGAAATGTGAATTACTGATTATGATTGAATGTCTTTTTCATACATGTACAATTAACATTATCAAAGAAACAACAACAGGACAAAAGAGCAGAAAACAGCTTAAAGCCACTAATGGGTCTTCAACACAACAAGAAAATCCTACACCCAGAGGCAGGCTCCAAGCCACTAATGGGTCTTCAACACAACAAGAAAATCCTACACCCAGAGGCAGGCTCCAAGCCACTAATGGGTCTTCAACACAACAAGAAAATCCTACACCCAGAGGCAGGCTCCAAGCCACTAATACATGTAGGTCTTCAACACAACAAGAAAATCCTACACCCAGAGGCAGGCTCCAAGCCACTAATGGGTCTTCAACACAACAAGAAAATCCTACACCCAGAGGCAGGCTCCAAGCCACTAATGGGTCTTCAACACAACAAGAAAATCCTACACCCAGAGGCAGGCTCCAAGCCACTAATAGGTCTTCAACACAACAAGAAAATCCTACACCCAGAGGCAGGCTCCAAGCCACTAATGGGTCTTCAACACAACAAGAAAATCCTACACCCAGAGGCAGGCTCCAAGCCACTAATGGGTCTTCAACACAACAAGAAAATCCTACACCCAGAGGCAGGCTCCAAGCCACTAATAGGTCTTCAACACAACAAGAAAATCCTTCACCCAGAGGCAGGCTCCAAGCCACTAATGGGTCTTCAACACAACAAGAAAATCCTACACCCAGAGGCAGACTCCAAGCCACTAATGGGTCTTCAACACAACAAGAAAATCCTACACCCAGAGGCAGGCTCCAAGCCACTAATGGGTCTTCAACACAACAAGAAAATCCTACACCCAGAGGCAGGCTCCAAGCCACTAATGGGTCTTCAACACAACAAGAAAATCCTACACCCAGAGGCAGGCTCCAAGCCACTAATAGGTCTTCAACGCAACAAGAAAATCCTACACCCAGAGGCAGGCTCCAGCTAGCTGCTTAACAAAAATGTGTACAAAAAGCTTTATTAAAAATGTTGACTAAAACCAAATGAATGCAATTATTTGTCCTCAAAAGACATTGAATAGTCATAAAGATATATAAGCGTGTTATTCAAATGAAATTAATAAACTAAAATGTAGATGCCATGATGCATGCACAGACAGAAATTGTTACTCACATAAGTAGCTGACTTCAACAGAGTAACAAAAAAAGTTATTCAACCAAGACAAACTTAAATTTGATTTGTAGCTGTTAATCTTACTACTTTCAGTATTGTATATAAAATAATTAGTTACAGCTGCAATGTCTGAATGACGTTCTCATGTCAAAAGTCACTAAAACCAAACAAAAATATGATTGATGAATGAATATATATTGTCCAACAGGATATAAAATTAATAATATTTACCTTTTTAGATGTGAAATAATAAAATAACATCAAGTAAACAAAGTTAAGAAGAACACCAAAAGTGTTAGTCAAAATCAGCATCCCAAGACTTTGAAGAATACCATATCGTAACCATAAACTGGCTCTACAAAAGAAAAACAAAATTCATAATGATCTATTATTTTTTTTCTGAAATTTGTGATCAGTTAAACAAATTTAACAGTTATCCTTAATTTTGTATACATGTATATCAAGTTAGAATAAGTCAACTTATTTTTTTTTAATAAAAGGATAACAAGAATGTTTGATTGATTTTCAAAAATTCAAAAACACTGAAATAACTACCGGTAATTTATCACATTGACATGTTGTTGTTGAACGATATACATGTAGACTCTGAAGGATCCTAGAGTGAAGATTTCAGTTAGAGTGATGGCCAGCATTATTTCTGTTTAACCACTTAAATTGGTTTCAGTTACTGAGAGCCTTCTCTAGATAAATTTCTTGTGCATTATATTCATTTTCATTTTCGTACAAAAGGAGATGCAAGATATACGTCAACTAAACAGCAACACAAAGAAATTTAGAGGGCAACACAGTCTTCAACAATAGACAGGTGTTGTTTGTATTATTTATTTTACCAGGGTAATAGTGTTATGTGCTATTTAAATCAAATCTTCAATCTTGTTTTCTCTGATGTTTAAAAAACAGGGTAGGGTTGAATAGTGATAAAAAAATCTGTAGCCCTACCATATGTTTATGTGCCTGTTCCCAGTCAGATATCTTATCATTTGTTGTCTTCAAATGGTTAAAATAAAATTAATGATGAACTGTATGTTGTTGATAGGATCTGAACTTTTGAATGCAAAACTTTACCAAAATATCAAACATAAAGTGTATACATGTTCTTCGTCTTAAAAAAACAACATAATATCTTAGATGCTGAAACGCATATGTCATAAAAAAGTTTTATTTCTTTATTTCTAATTTGTTTGCTATATGACGAGAAAATGTACAGTATACTCACGCTGTAAAGTTAGCTATAAATGGAAATGCTGAAATATCCCCTGTTGATCCTTTCTTGTATATCTTTAAACAAATATCTCTGCAAAGGAAAATATACTTAAAAAAATTAATGAAAATCACTTTTTTTTTTACATAAGCTATATTGACAGCCAAGTATGAGACTCCCAAACCAAGCCTATGAGAATATATACATAATGGAGCTCGGACTGCTCCCATTGAAATTTTGTCAAGTGGATGAAAAATATACATGTATACTAGAAGAGGTCGCTCCATTAGCACATAATATTAAACAAGACACAAATTCATAATTATCACTCTGAAATATTTTATATGATTGTAAGTTAATTATCTATAATTTTTCATAAATAAGGTAACCTGCCTTCATGTGTTGCTTCTTCAACTATCAAATAAATTTAATCAGTAAACCCTGTGTCTTGAAGCTAGAATGAGGTCAGAACAGTCTAGTTTGATATCATGATCACTTTTTATAATTAAGTTTGGATCCTCTGTAGAAAATTTTGAAGAGAGAAAACGATTTTTTAAATGATCCTATAAAGATAATAACAAAAACAGACAACCAAATAAAATTGGTCTCAGATTAGCAAATCAAAAATAGAATAACACATTAAACTACATGGTTTAAATTATTTCATTAACAGTTTTCTTAACTTTCATACATGTAAAATTGAGAATGGAAATGGGGAATGTGCCAAAGAGACAACAACCCGACCATAGAAAAAAACAACAGCAGAAGGTCACCAACAGGTCTTCAATGTAGCGAGAAATTCCCGCACCCGGAGGCGTCGTTCAGCTGGCCCCTAAACAAATATATACTAGTTCAGTGATAATGAACGCCATACTAATTTCCAAATTGTACACAAGAAACTAAAATTAAAATAATAACATGTTTAAACCACATTAACTTGATCATTTTACAATGTGAGGCCAAGGGTTGAAAATACAATGTACATGTAACATATATATATTAATCCAAATTCACATGATCACAATTTCATTGGTGTAATTTTATACAAATTATAGATAAATACTAAAGACATACACTTAATTTGATACAGTGTTTTCCCTAGGCTATTCATGCATGGCGGTACCGCTACGCATAAAATTTCGGCCGCCATACATTTATCATACCCGCTATGCATCCCGCTATGTATGAAATTTTTATTATCTTATAATACGAAGTGACAATTGACAAAACTCTACAGGTGTTTCAAACTCACTGGACTGATAATTGATCATAATTAGATGCAACGCTCTGATTTTACAACCACGTTGATTAAATAGAACAGCATTCAAGACTTCGATTGCACAATAGATCATCGGGAGTTCAAATTGTTTTAACAGATTTTTAATGATAAATATTATATATAGCCTGATACAGCTTCCAAATATCCTTCCGTGAAAAAATAAAAAGTAAACCTTTTGCAGTATAAATTTTACGTTTTGAAATCATAAGTCTGACATCGAAATATTTATATCAAACGCAGTTGACTAGTTGTAACAGAGAATACACATCATTGGGTTGAAACATAATGTAACTTTGACCTCCGTAGCAGAGTTCAAAAAATTTATGGGTCACTGAATATTCACAATACACCTTATTGCTATTTGTCCGCCATTACTGGATATCACACAGGTTCCCGTAAATTTTTGACGTCACAAAACAAAATATCTGACGCCACAATGGAAAAGTGATTGTTGTATGCATCAAAAGTTCAAGCGGCCGGGTCAGCCGGGATTAGCGATAAGGTGTATTCAGATCGTTTTTGTTTTGATGTTTTTATTTTTGAAACTGATCTTTCAAACTAGTTTTAATCCAGAAGAAAGTAAAAACATTGCTTGACTGTACCTTAAGTTGAATATCTATATCCAAATTAGATTAATTAAAACTGTAATCCATGATCACAAATTGAATGCTTTGTTTACAATTGTTGAAAGCCATGTGCTTTTTGGTGGGAAAATTCGGGAAACCCCTTATTAACAGGAAACAGTTACATTTCATTGTTATTTATAGACAGTAGGAATTTCATCTTGGAAATCATTTTGATTAACTGAAAATACATGGTTAAATGGATTTTAATTCTGAAAAACTCATGTTTATTTAATTCCTTTATTATTTCCATCATAATCAGAAACAAGCTACATGTATAAGGTATTTCAAACATATATTTTTGGCTTTTATATAAGAACATTCAAGACTATACATATGTACATGTATGTGCCTGTAGTAAAAACAAACCTGGTAGAGCCTAAAAAAATTCTACATGGCCCTTGAAAAAACTTTTGGATCCAGGCTGGCCTTGAGAGAAAATGTTAAGTATTGTTCCTGACTGTATTGCAGATTTATGTGAAGTTTTTAAACTGACATGCACAATTCATTTCACAAGTGTAATAAAAATAAATCTACAAAAAAACGCCGCGCATCGCGTTGCAAATTCATCTTAGACCCACCATGCATCAAGAATTTTCTAGGGAAGACACTGTGATATACTGCAAATCCATTGTATAAAACAAGTTAAGTACAAATGTATTAACAATATTATGTATTTGTTAGTCCAGAGGTATATTAATGTTAATAAATGTAGCAAAGCGTTTGGTTGATTTCAACATGTACATGTTCAAGGAAGAAATTGATTTAATAAGCGAATGTAGTATCAAAAACAGCGTCTCCTGTTAGAAGAATATAGTGGATAATAAAATAGTACTTACATTCCCATTAGCTGTACAAGAAATGTAGATATAGTAGTCACCCATACAAATACTTCTACAACTTCCATCAATAACTTATGATATATTTACATGTAACTGCAACTTCTATTTTTCTCAGATGGATTTCACTGGAAAAATACAAGAAATAAATATGAAATTAAACATGTTAAAGGTTCAAAGATTAAGCATTAAATGCTAAACTGGTTTACATATTACTATTAGCCACCTAATGTGGGTAATTGAAACTATATATATTGTAGTAAACATGGTAAACGGTCAGGTTCTTTTCATGTACATTTTTGTACATGTACAAAATGTATATGTATTTCTAAATTGAAGCATTCAGCAGGTAAACTGTTATCTTGAAAGTTTTCTTTCCCACTTTTGACAATACACAAAATGTAGCTTTCTGTGACTAAGCAGAATTGCCTGTGTACTTATAATATATTTTCTTAAAATTTATATTGTGCTTGGATTACACAAATTAAATAATTTCAATTGCAAACGAAAGTGAACCAACGCCTGGTGAGTCTGTAGTAAGGTAGAGTCCATAAATTAAATAATTGTATTATCATCCTCTCACTAGCCAGGTATCTGCAATAGTCCATTTGCCAATTTCCGTTATTGACCCTGTATTAAGAGATACCTTTTTAAGTTGTCTCCCTTATGAGGGATTTATTTACAATGGAGAATTAGCAGAAAGAGTAAATTTACCAGTGGGTAATGTGAGTAATCTGTAAGGTTTTCTAATCTTTAATTGCATCATTTGCATGAATTTGTTGTTCAGCTAAATACTTATGATATCAGAAATTATTTTTCATAAAAAAATAGTTAAACCCCTGATACATCGCTTTCAATTCATCATGCTTTGCACCAATTTTTCCGGTATAGAACCAGTCGACGATTGACAAAGGGAAGTAATTTGTTTAAAAAGTGTGCAATAACAGAATCTAATCGGTAATTGGCAAATGGACTATTATGATAATTTATGTCCTGTTTACATTAACGAATTATTTCTAATACTAATTTGAACTCAGGCTCTTTCAAAAGCGAACTCTATACAAGCAACAGTAGCTGACACTTCTCCCTCGGTACCCTTCAAGACGGAGCTTTCAACTATTTCTTTCTAGTCTAATACCACATTAGGCATGTAAGTCAAATGACAGACTGGAGCTGTGTTGGTACAGATTATACCCCTGGTAACTCCACAGAAGTGTGTTTAGGCAATATGAAGGACAATCAAATGAGTACACCCCTTTTTTTTTTTTTATTACTTCTTAAATCCTACCTTATACGTTGCTCCATATATTTTTCGTTTTTATTTGATAAAATTAAGTGATTTCTTCTGCTCAACCGAAGTGTTGTGTATTGGTCATAATACACCTTATCACTAATCCCGGCTGACCCGGCCGCTTGAACTTTTGACGCATACAACAATCACTTTTTTATTGTGGCGTCAGCTATTTTGTTTTATGACATCATAATTTTACGGTAACCTGTGTGATATCCAGTAATGGCGGACAAATAGCGATAAGGTCAGGTGTATTGACAGTTCAACGTACAATGTCAATTCAATGAACAATGTCAATATAATATAAATGTAGTCCAAATAATTATGACGTCTTGGAAGGCTATTATATTTTTCTTTGAGGCATTACAACGAAAAGAAAAAAAAATATAATAGTATTTCAAGACGTCATAATAATTTGGACTAATATAAATGCTGATGAACCGGACATAAGATATTAATTTCTTATAAATTAGAACGTTGCAATTGACTATTTACCAAAATCTAAAGAGACCCCTTTAAACCGCAATCTTGAATAAACATACCTTCGTAGCTTGAAATTAAGAGTGTGGGCTAGTTTGGCAAACTTAAAATCTATAGATTAGGATGACACTTTGTTTGGCTGCAGCAACTGGTGGAAGTGCCGCGTCAACATTTGTTTATGTGGTTAAAGTTAAAACTTTAGTTATTTTTTATAAAACGAATGTACGTATAATTCACGTTTATTGTTTTGTAAAAGTTATGAGAGATATATCAATTATATAATAAAATGATAAAAATGAATATTTTTGTTATATTATTTTTCTATTTTATTTCGTCTATTATTCGATCAAAACATTTTAAGGTGTTTCGTTTTTTTAACGATTCTGAATTTTGTCAGTCTATTTTGACATTTCCATTTCCGGTCATACCCACGTGGAGAAGAAAAGGAGATAAGCCTCGTAGTCTTTAAAAAAGTAAAAAAAAGAAGTATGAGACATTTTTTAGGGTCGGAAAATGCTCACTTTTAATTATACTTGTCTATAAAACTTCAGTCAATGTGTTTCACCATTACGTCAAGGCTAGATCTAGCTGTGAAATCTGGAATGGTAGCTCATATTTTTATAAATAGTTTTTAAATACATAATAAATACTAAAAAAACTAATTTTACATATAGCCTCTAGGTAGCAAATTGATCCGTCCCAAGTCAGTGTCCTAGATCATTCGCCCTCAATTAATAAAAAAAAAATCGTGAAAATACATGGGGTCGGCTAGACCGAATAATCTGTCTCTTGTGTGGGTACATTTGTCATTTCATATTTTCTTTTCATCATTTGGCTATTAATTTTTTTTTTTGTGTCCAATTCACCTTTCATGCCTATTATACAATTTAAACATCAGTGTTTTTACCCATCCAAGCTGACTATTTTATTTGAGAAAAATGTTATTTCATTATTAATCCATCAACATATAACAATCAGTGATATCAACATGATCATAGATTTCAAATTATACCTAATCAGCAATCAAAATTCAATCAACAGTAATTAAAAGTAATTATAAATTGAAGTGTAACAATGCAGCCAAGAATTTTATTTAATTAATATAAATTTGGCAAATATTCTGTATTTAATTTTAATGGATATACATAAATTTTAATACATTGTATATATATATTTCTCGTTTGTTAATGTATCATACATATCATACATGAAAATAGGGCGAACGAACCCAGGGCGAAGAAACTCAGTGCGAACGAACTTAGGGCAAACTTGTAATAAGGGCGAACGATCCAAATACCTCATCTCGCCTCCTAAAGGAGTTATCATCGGAATAAGGGCCTGCTCTTGCACACATCTTTCAACTATCAATGAACAGGTCAGGAATAACCACCAATTGACATATATGGGTGTAGACCGATTGACGTATAATAATGCAAATTTTTTGTAATAAAATGCTAGTGTTAGATAGGAGCATGATTTCGCAACTTGCAACCTATTTTATGACCCTTATTGAGTCCTCCAAAAGTTTCAGTTTTGTCAAAGCCTTTTGTTGAAACATTTGTACTATTGACCATGATTGACTTTTGATAATGAAAGTCAAGTATTAACAATTACATCCCAGCTCCTTTGTTCTAACAGGGGTCACCATGTATCATTGTACAGCGGATTTTGGTACATTGTACTAACCAAGTGGGCGTGAGTGATTTTGATTTTACATGGTAAAGAAACATCTTTGTTTTGTTCACATAATATCAATGTGTACTTCAATCTAAACATAATTGATGTTTTAAGAAATGATTTGGTCGTAGGTTGATGATAAGAAATGTCTCATTATTTCCCCAAAACAAGAGGGATTACTAAAAGCATGTCCTAAAACTTGTAAAAGAAGTTGGCCCTCGTCTCATCCAATATAATTCTATCTTCATTGCAACTCTTGTTCTGATAAAAGGTCAATGTTTGTGTGTAATAAGTATAGCTGTTCCAATAATTGACATTGAAATCTTTCATACATATGATATTTTTCGATATTTTTTTTATCTAAAGAAGCGTTGTGTACCATGTTTAGCTGAACACATAAACCTTATGTACGGTGCATAGTTTTGTTGTTGTACACCGTACACAAAAATTTTATTTTCATACTCGTTTATTACCCAAAAAGTTTCAAGGAATGAGTAATCACAGGTAGGTTTATGACTGGTAAAGTTCTATTACTTTTGCCCTGTATCAGGGATGGGGTCAATTACTTTAAAATGTAATCGATTAAATTACAATTACCTTGCTAATAAAATGTAATCGATTACATTACAATTACACCCTAATTTATAAGTAATCGATTATATTAAATTACTTTTCTTCAAAGTAATCATGATTACTTTAGATTACTTATGATTACATTGCATATTGCAATATCAAAGTTGTTTTTTTATAACTTTTTATCCTCACAAAAAGCTAATTTTGGTGATTTTTTTAAAAGCCTTAATTAATTCATCTTATTCAAAAGAATCTATAGACAAGTACAGTACAACATGTGTAATTTGATAAAATAGCTTTAGACAAGTGTCCTTTCTCTATGTAACTTTATTTTTTTTCTACAAATTTTAACCAACTGAAATTAACAAAAAACCTGAAACAAATAAGGAAAAATTAATTAAGTATAGTTTTATTGTCTGTTGGGACAGGTGTGTTCTCATTTCGCCTTAACTGTGAATTCCAGGTAAAAAATTTGTTATATAGATGATACAATTTATCACATTAAACAAGGCCCCATCATTGTGAATACTAGTTTCATGATTTTTCATTCAAGCTTTACATTTTCTTATTTTCATCTTGTCTATCAAAAACTATTTTCATATATATACAAGATTTGTAATCAGCAAGTAACCACATGAATGGTAATCTTAAAGTAATCTAAAAGTAATCATGATTACACCTGTTTTTTGCAATGTAATCGATTACATTACGATAACTTGTAATCAGAAATGGCATGATTACTGATTACATTGTACATAGGATAACACTGCAAAATGTAATCGATTACAGCTGATTACGATTACTGATTACGATTACCCCATGCCTGCCCTGTATTAGGTTTCTTTCAGATAAAACATGTAAATGTCTCAACAACTGTATCGAAATTGAAAGTTGGTGTTGACATTCACAACTATTTGCGCATGTACAAGTTAATTTTTCTTATTAGAATATCAAAGTTGTTTTATGAATAGGAAAAAATTGATGCAAAAATTATTTGGGAGCAGGAATTTTAAATGTTGAGAAATGTACATTGAATATTGATAAAGCAAAACAAAGATTTTCGTTACCATGTAAGGTCAATATCGACCATGCCCGCTTGGTAAGTACCTATATCCGGTGTACTGATGATACACGGTGGGGGTGATCTGAGCCAGATCACCCCTACCAGATCACCCCAGTTTGAGTTTCTTTGTTATGCATGCTTTCCTTTGTTCTGTAACATTTTGGCGGGAATGTCAAATTCACTATAAAACTCATAATTAGTTATACAGAAAGGACTATCTATCAAAATTCATGTAGAAAAAATCCAGTGTATATGCTGGGATTCAAACTCAAGACCTTTAGCATATCAAGCCACAACACATACCACTATACACCAGGACGACTGGATACGAAATTACAGTAATTTAGCATACTTTAAGGAAGCAAGATCTTTTTATAAGTGGGACGAGTTGGCAGACCTTTATTCAGTGGGGTGTAAACCTTTTTCTTTAATAAGTGAGTTGTCAGACTGATTATTCAATTTGATTTTACAATTCAGTGTTCTCCCCAGAAATTTTGGATAGCATCACATTTTGCTTAAAAAAAATAACTGTATTTTTTTTAATGTCATTTGTCGCGTCGCGTCGATGCTCTTTTTCCTTTATATGTTTTAGTTTATATTGTTATATATTCATAACTGAGAATACAATTAAACTATAACCACAAAAACAGTTGTTTCAGTTTATGTTTTCTTTATTCATTTATAGTTACAGAATTATTTTTTTCCTCTTGTGCCAAATAAAAATAAATATGTGGTTTCAGTTACCCAACAATAAGTCAAATGAATGAATGGTTCATTATAGTGCAAGCTGTATATATACAAAACTAAATATCTAGTACACAAAATTAACTATTTTTTATATTATATTAAGTAAAGATAAAGTAGCAAAAGTAGCAAAAAAAAAATCAATTTAAAAACTTTGTTTGTTTTGTTTATGAAATTCATTGTTTCATGGCACTCAATCAATTAGTCCCAGTTGATTCTTATCTTTACATCAAAATGATATGTATTTTTAACAAAGTAATCTAACAAATACTAAGTCTGTTAATGCGTAGTTTTCTCTCTTGGTATATTTTTTCGATCTGTTGTCATTATCGTGAAAATGCGTATTTTTGTCATAACTGGTCTGGTTTCGATCCGTAGTTTTCCCAAAAATGTGCAATGGCGGCCGTGAAAAAATTTACAAATACAAGTCCGAGAATAAACATTGTTTGACAAGAGATTGTGAATGAATAAGACGCTTTTAATGCATTAAATAGATTAAACATAAACTTAAGCCAATTATGATAACTTTTGAAAGAAGTATTAAACTCATTTTAGCTCTAAACCAAAATTCTCGCTCTCGGAAGAGAAAGAAAGTGATTTTTGGAGATTTGCACAAATAAACGACAATATTAAAAAAATAAAAATCGTTCCAATCTTTGCAAATTTCGTAATACAAAACGTAGATTTTGAATTGTTTTGTGATTGCATTTTTCCATGTCGAAATTGGTGATTGCAGACACGTGCCGTGGTATTAGTCATGTCATAAGTGTCAGCTTGGGATATTCGCATCCAAACAGTTATCACGACAAAATTACCACAAACCCATCACTTGTCAAAACATCTAAAAACACACCTGGCATATCAGACCACGAAATGATTGTTACAGACTGTGACACCAAACCTTATTACCAACGTAGCAAACCCAGGAAGTGCTATATATACTCAAAGGCAAACTGGAACACTATTAAAGAGGAGATCTCAATAACATCAACAAAACTCCGACACATGCAGGATCGTGGAACAAACGTACAAGAAATGAGCGACACCTTTAAGAAAGAACTCTTTCAAAGTATGGACAAACACATCCCATCAAAAGAAATCCGCTCTAAGAACAACTTGCCCTGGATAAACCACAAAATTAGAAAACTCTTCAAAAAGAAACAGCGGCTATACCAACAAGCTAAGAAAACTAAAAAGTGGTCAAACTACAGACAGTTCCAAAAAGAAGTGAAGCGGCAAGTCAGGAAAGCAGAATACACATACATCAATGATACTATCATCAAAGGCCTAGAAACAAACAATACAAAGCCATTCTGGAAGTACATCAAATCCAGGAAAACAGACAACATTGGTGTATCACCTTTAAAAGACAAGGGGAAATTAGTCAGCAACAGCAAAGGGAAGGCAGAAATTTTAATCCAACAATTTAGATCCGTATTCACAATTGACAAATCAACATCAATTCCAAAAACAACAAAATACATACTGGAAACAATACCCAATCTACTTATTACCACAAAAGAACTAGAAAAACTACTCAAAGATGTTAACCCATCGAAAGCATCTGGACCAGATGGTATACCAAACAAAATACTTAAAGAATGTGCTACAGAAATAGCACCAGGACTTACTGCCATCTTCCAAACATCAATAGATACTGGCATACTACCCTAAGACTGGCTAAACGCAAACATCTCGTGTGTATTCAAAAAAGGAGACAAACACGCTGCAGAAAACTATAGACCAGTCTCATTAACATCGGTACCTTGCAAACTATTAGAACATATCATATGCAAGCACATCCTCAAACATCTTGAAATGTCTTACAGAGTCTTAACATCACTCAACCATGGATTCCGATCTGGCTACTCATGTGAAACACAACTATTAGTCACCTTACATGACTTCATGAAAGCATTTGACGCCGGACTACAAACTGATATTGCAATCCTGGACTTTTCAAAAGCCTTTGATACAGTACCACACAACAAATTATTATCAAAAATGGGAGAATACGGAATTCGAGGACAACTAAACAACTGGCTAAATATGTTTCTGACACAGAGAAAGATGAAAGTAGTAGTAGAGGGAGAACAGTCGGAAGAAGTCAAAGTGGACTCAGGTGTTCCACAGGGAACAGTTCTAGGACCATTACTTTTCCTATGTCATATAAATGACCTCCCGGACACTGTCAAATCATCAGTACGGCTGTTCGCCAATGACTGTCTATTATACAGAACCATCAAAACAGAGAAAGATCACAAACTGCTACAAGAAGACCTAGCTAGCCTAGAAGATTGGGCAAATAAATGGGGTATGCGATTTAACGCAAAGAAATGCTACATACTAAGCATAAAGAACAAAAGCCAGAGATTCTATACACTCAACGGCCACATACTCCAACAAGTTCAGAGCAACCCATACCTAGGAGTGCAGATATCAGAAGACCTGAAGTGGAGCACGCATATAACAAACGTTGCCAAAAAGGCTAACTCAACCCTAGGCTTCCTCAGAAGAAATTTACGATACTGCCCACAGGAATGTAAGAAAACTGCTTACATTTCCTTAGTAAGATCTACAATGGAATATGCAGCAACAGTATGGGACCCCTACAGTATTGCAGATTCAAACAAGCTAGAAAGAATACAAAGACAAGCAGCACGCTTTATGACAGGCGATTACAGAACTAGAGAAGACGGCTGCATAACAAACATACTTACAAAATTAGAACTACAGGAACTACAATTGAGACGCACGAGCCAAAAGCTTATATTTATGTACAAGGTGGTTGAGGGGCTGGTACCTGCTATTGATCCAGACGACTTCCTCAAATCAGCAAGACCAAGATGAAACATCTGACACAGCTAAAAAGTTTGACAACTATCAAGCCACAAACATTGTTGAAAAACAAGTGAGGAACAATACCAGGTGTTTTGACATTCCTACTAGTAAAACACCGCAACATTCAAATTCATTCTTTGTGTCCACAATAGTAAATTGGAACCATCTAGAAGACACTATTGTTCGCGCAACTAGTGTAGAGAGCTTTAAATCTGCTCTCGCGAAACGTCAATAAATCGACGGCGCCTTCACTCCCGTTGTATAAAAGCCAGAATTGGTATCTACGACGTACCCATACAGATACAGATCACCCTGAGGGCAATTAACACCTAGCTACTTAATCTCTTAATTGCCTGTAGTGTCTGTCGACTTAAAGGGATTACAATTAAAGGTGATATAATGTTTATGATCATAATCGATAATAGATGAAATTTCAAAATTGAGGACAAGTAAAATAGCATCTTCAAAATAATTATAGCGTCGCAGGAATTATTATAGCATCACGGTAAAAACATATAGCGTCGCGGCACCGCGACGCTAAAACGGCCTGGGGAGAACACTGCTGACTTTTTCAAAAGTGGGGCAAGTCGGTAAACAAGAGTGGGGTGATTTCTTTATAAAGTGGCGATATACATGTAGTATGGGCCGATTGGCACGTGGGGCGAGTTGACATTGTTTGATATCTACTCATCGTGTTCGGGGGTCATAAAGGGTATACGTCATATAGTAATATATAACTATAAAAAAGAAGATGTGGTATGATTGCCAATGAGACAACTATCCACAAAAGACCAAAATGACACAGACATTATCAACTATAGGTCACCATACGGCCTTCAACAATGAGCAAAGCCATTGTAAAACAATTCAAACGAGAAAACTAACGGCCTTATTTATGTTAAAAAATGAACGAAAAACAAATATGTAACACATAAACAAACGACAAAGTATATTATAATGGTTGTGTGGCGTTCTAAACTAGATTTTATGAATTATAAATGGTTTTTCGTCTAATCTAAAACAGCTGGGATGTAAAATAGTTATCCCACACGGACTTGGTGTGTCAGTGTTAGATCACCCTCTGGCCTCCAGCCATCAGGGTTATCTTACACTGACACACCGCGTCCATGTGGGATAACTATTAAACAGCTCCATTCACCTGTGGAGTTGTACTCATGATCACATGACTGCAGACAGTATTGATGTCCATTGACAGGTGATTAGTGGTTAATTTGCCAATCAAGAATTGACAAGATAACAATAGAAGAAACTGCAAATACAATTATTGATTAAATGCAATATGTTATGTCACTATACTAAACTAGGAATGTTTGACAAGTTTTCATACCATAATATGGTTTTAAGAAAACAATGCTCCATTTTGGTGGATTAATTTGCTTTGAAAAACAGAGTTATACACCAATTGGTCTATACCATTATTTGTCAATTGGTGGATTATACATCAATTGAGGTATAATACACCAATTGGTGGTTATTCCTGACCTGATGAATGTAGGACAAGTCCCAGATGACTGGCATATGTGGTGCCCCTCTTCAAGAAAGGAGACAAGAGTACTGTGGCAAACTACCGTCCTGTGTCTCTTACAGCAATTGGCTTCAAGGTGATGGAGCACATACTCCACTCAAAGATAATGGAACATCTAGAAGAGCACTCCATTTTAACACCAGCCCAAGATGGATTTCTTACCAAACGCTCTTGTGAGACACAGCTGATTGCCACAATTCATGAACTGGCAAATTGACACAATATTATTAAACTTTGCCAGAGCCTTTGATAAGGTGCCACACAAGTGACTTCTCCATAAGCTCAAATTCTACGGAGTTAGTGACTCTACTCTTAAATGGATGGAGAGCTTCTTGAACAGTAGTAAACAACATGTCCTAGTGGAGGGAACAATGTCAGACGACGCAGAGGTAGTTTCTGGCGTACCACAGGGTACAGTAATTGGACCCCTGCTCTTGCTCGTTGCCCTCACATTGATGGACTAATTTTCATTGCCTCTCTTCCATTGCCCTTCAACGTACCAATTAAGATTCAGATTATTTAAGTTTTGTATTTATGAATATTTCTAATTGTTATATTAAACTTTCAAATCAAAATTATTTTTTTTATGTAATACATGTATGATATATATTAAAATAATTTTATCACCTTAAATGAGTAGGAATGGTTTGCAATATATAGCATCTATTTCTTTTTCAGAACATTAAACAATGCCTAAGAGTAGGAAAACGAGAAATTCTAAAAAAGATTTCCAGAAAGTAAAGTTTAAAGTAGGAAAAAAGATTCAGAAGGCTGACAATGTGACCAACATAAGCTTCCACACAAGGACAATACAAGTGACACAAAAAATAAAAACTGCTACAGCCACAGAGCCAAGCTCAAAACGTAAACTCAATGCTGGAGTAAGTATACATTGGCCTAGAGCATCACTGAGGGGACATTTAATGTTGTGCAGTCAAATTAGTACCTTTAAAGATATAACAACAGGCCAAATCATTACTGATTATCCTTGTAAAATTACAAAAAGTAGAACATCATTTTAAACTGATCAGATTGTTGTCAATTATTCAGTCACATTTTCCTTTTGGAAACATCTATTATAGATCCAGTATTTTATCACTCAGGACAGATATTATTAATAAATTGGAATTGGCTTTATTGTAAGTTTCAGTATCTGCAATGGCTCTTAGATATTTCTCTGGTGTTTTGTCTTTTTGTAAAGATTTTTGTGTGCTTAGTGCCAAACTGTCAAACTTATTTGTTATACATGTAGTTTGTTCTTATATTGCACTGGTTCATCGCTGTCTATAATCACTATTTATTAATAAAAAAGTCAATGTAATAGTATACCAATAAAAAAATGTTCCAAAATTTTATAAAAGCTTTAAATTAACAACTGTTTAGAATAAGTTTATTCAAGGAACAAAGAGTTGACATGGATTGTATCTTAGTTTATGGGCTATATAAATAACATAAACATTAAAAAGAGAAGAGAATGCGGTATCCCTTTTGTAATAAGTTTTCTTCAGGTACAACTAAACTTCCAACCACATCAGGTTTGATAATTAGTCTTGAAATTTATCATGGCCTTGTTCACCTTTTACGTTTTTCAACATTAATTTCTACATGGTACTGCCGCTCCTTTTACTTATATTACTTTTTTGTCTTTATTTTAGGAATTATTAAACCAGTTTCAGCATTACAGCACAACCACAAGAAATGATGCAGTTATGGGTTTAAGAGAGCTGTTGACATCGCATCCAGAGGCCATAACACAAAACCTAGTAACAGTGATAGAAAAAACAGCCCAGTTGTTTGTAGATAAAGATCCTGTTGTCAGACAGTCAAATATCAAACTTTTAAAGGTCCTTTTCAAGGGGGTGTCTGACAAATACATTTCACCTTTCTTCCACATTATTGGAATTCATTTATGTTGTGCCATGACACATATTTTTGAAGATATTCAATCAGATTCCTTGCAGATCTTGGACCTTTTACTTGATCACTTTCCTAGACTTGTTATCACCAACAGTAATCAAATTCTGCCAAATTTTATTGAACAGATATCACGTCAAAGGTTGGGTTCAAAATCTAGTTCATCAGCTTTATCTATTAACCCAAATCTTAAAATGGCATCTCACAAGTGGAGAGCTAAAGTGTTGACAAGATTGCACAAGTTACTGTCAGCTATTTTAGAGAATGATACTGATGTAAGTGGAAAAACATCCATAGTCTTTGTCAACCAGGGCATAAAATCTGTTACATGGGAGAAAGATGTGATAACTCAGATCCAGCCATGGCCAAAGCATTTTATATCAAGGTGGCAACAGCCAGCATTTGTTCAAAGGTAAGCTTAATTCATTTGCATTTCTATGAAGGTAAATCTGTACTTGTTTTAGAATTTCCAAGTTTTCCCCAGCCAATGAATATATTAATGGGCAAAATAAGTATCAATGTTCTCCTCCTGTCCTTTTAACATGGTAATGGGATGATTATTTGGTCAAAACTTTATGAAAAGGATGCTAACTGAATTGACTCGTATAGATTGGGTCATTCCCAGTACCTTATGTTGTCCATCTTTAATTTAATTTCTGTATTGGATTTGGTTTTTTTTGTGGTTCCATATCTGAAACTTGTCTTTTCCATTTAATTTTTCACTATGCCAAGTTTCATGCTGTTACCATAAAGTTATAATTGTTCCGATATCCCCTGTACTATGTTAAATATGGTGCTGCAGTTATTTTGTAACAAATGCATTGATTTGGAAATAAAATCTATGTTGGTCTTTTATCATTTTAACATGCTACAAATATTCATTACAATAACCCTATGACACTTAAATAATAGGATTCTTTTCTTTTGATCCTGTCATCATTGATGAATTTAGACATTTTGTTTGTAATTAGGTCACAGGTGAACACAGTGTCGCAGAAGAACCCAGGAGTGTCACTATCAGATGAACCTGGTTTGAAAAGATTTGTTCAGTTGATTATACCACTGTTAATTGAATGTTGGATAGAGTCTAGCAGTATTGGAGCATTTACTGGAAAAGGTACCTTGTCACTTGAATATATTATATCATACTTTTAAAACTTTTTATCTGCTATTTGGTTTATGTCAATATCACAACCATTTTGTCAAACATTAAGATTGATACTGTAAGTTGAAGAGCATTAGTAAAGGTACAAATTAAGCTAGAAATATTGATAGAAAATGGAGCTCCACTTCAAGATATTTAAAAAAAAAAAGAATGCTGGGAAAAGGCTGACTCAGAATTTTATCTTATGTAGATTCTGTTTACATTTTGGTAAATGACCTGTTAGGAGATATTGAAGTCTTATATGAAAAGAATAATGTTTTCCCTGCATCTAAGGAAAAAAAACCAAGGCGTCTAAATATAGTGTAATGAATGCAATGCAGTTTTTATGTCAATTTAGGTTTGAATGCCCTGGTTACAGCTGATTCCCTGCCACTAAGAACCAGTGTAGTGAATGTGATACAGTTATTATGTCTTTTTAGGTTTGAATGCCCTAGTTACAGCTGATTCCCTGCCACTAAGAACCAGTGTAGTGAATGTGATACAGTTATTATGTCTTTTTAGGTTTGAATGCCCTAGTTACAGCTGATTCCCTGCCACTAAGAACCAGTGTAGTGAATGTGATACAGTTATTATGTCTTTTTAGGTTTGAATGCCCTAGTTACAGCTGATTCCCTGCCACTAAGAACCAGTGTAGTGAATGTGATACAGTTATAATGTCTTTTTAGGTTTAAATGCCCTGGTTACAGCTGATTCCCTGCCACTAAGAACCAGTGTAGTGAATGTGATACAGTTATTATGTCTTTTTAGGTTTAAATGCCCTGGTTACAGCTGATTCCCTGCCACTAAGAACCAGTGTAGTGAATGTGATACAGTTATAATGTCTTTTTAGGTTTAAATGCCCTGGTTACAGCTGATTCCCTGCCACTAAGAACCAGTGTAGTGAATGTGATACAGTTATTATGTCTTTTTAGGTTTAAATGCCCTGGTTACAGCTGATTCCCTGCCACTAAGAACCAGTGTAGTGAATGTGATACAGTTATAATGTCTTTTTAGGTTTAAATGCCCTGGTTACAGCTGATTCCCTGCCACTAAGAACCAGTGTAGTGAATGTGATACAGTTATAATGTCTTTTTAGGTTTAAATGCCCTGGTTACAGCTGATTCCCTGCCACTAAGAACCAGTGTAGTGAATGTGATACAGTTATAATGTCTTTTTAGGTTTAAATGCCCTAGTTACAGCTGATTCCCTGCCACTAAGAACCAGTGTAGTGAATGTGATACAGTTATAATGTCTTTTTAGGTTTAAATGCCCTAGTTACAGCTGATTCCCTGCCACTAAGAACCAGTGTAGTGAATGTGATACAGTTATAATGTCTTTTTAGGTTTAAATGCCCTAGTTACAGCTGATTCCCTGCCACTAAGAACCAGTGTAGTGAATGTGATACAGTTATAATGTCTTTTTAGGTTTAAATGCCCTGGTTACAGCTGATTCCCTGCCACTAAGAACCAGTGTAGTGAATGTGATACAGTTATAATGTCTTTTTAGGTTTAAATGCCCTAGTTACAGCTGATTCCCTGCCACTAAGAACCAGTGTAGTGAATGTGATACAGTTATAATGTCTTTTTAGGTTTAAATGCCCTAGTTACAGCTGATTCCCTGCCACTAAGAACCAGTGTAGTGAATGTGATACAGTTATAATGTCTTTTTAGGTTTAAATGCCCTGGTTACAGCTGATTCCCTGCCACTAAGAACCAGTGTAGTGAATGTGATACAGTTATAATGTCTTTTTAGGTTTAAATGCCCTAGTTACAGCTGATTCCCTGCCACTAAGAACCAGTGTAGTGAATGTGATACAGTTATTATGTCTTTTTAGGTTTAAATGCCCTAGTTACAGCTGATTCCCTGCCACTAAGAACCAGTGTAGTGAATGTGATACAGTTATAATGTCTTTTTAGGTTTAAATGCCCTGGTTACAGCTGATTCCCTGCCACTAAGAACCAGTGTAGTGAATGTGATACAGTTATAATGTCTTTTTAGGTTTAAATGCCCTAGTTACAGCTGATTCCCTGCCACTAAGAACCAGTGTAGTGAATGTGATACAGTTATAATGTCTTTTTAGGTTTAAATGCCCTGGTTACAGCTGATTCCCTGCCACTAAGAACCAGTGTAGTGAATGTGATACAGTTATTATGTCTTTTTAGGTTTGAATGCCCTAGTTACAGCTGATTCCCTGCCACTAAGAACCAGTGTAGTGAATGTGATACAGTTATTATGTCTTTTTAGGTTTAAATGCCCTAGTTACAGCTGATTCCCTGCCACTAAGAACCAGTGTAGTGAATGTGATACAGTTATAATGTCTTTTTAGGTTTAAATGCCCTAGTTACAGCTGATTCCCTGCCACTAAGAACCAGTGTAGTGAATGTGATACAGTTATAATGTCTTTTTAGGTTTGAATGCCCTAGTTACAGCTGATTCCCTGCCACTAAGAACCAGTGTAGTGAATGTGATACAGTTTTTATGTCAATTTAGGTTTGAATGCCCTAGTTACAGCTGATTCCCTGCCACTAAGAACCAGTGTAGTGAATGTGATACAGTTATTATGTCTTTTTAGGTTTAAATGCCCTGGTTACAGCTGATTCCCTGCCACTAAGAACCAGTGTAGTGAATGTGATACAGTTATTATGTCTTTTTAGGTTTGAATGCCCTAGTTACAGCTGATTCCCTGCCACTAAGAACCAGTGTAGTGAATGTGATACAGTTATTATGTCTTTTTAGGTTTAAATGCCCTGGTTACAGCTGATTCCCTGCCACTAAGAACCAGTGTAGTGAATGTGATACAGTTATTATGTCTTTTTAGGTTTAAATGCCCTGGTTACAGCTGATTCCCTGCCACTAAGAACCAGTGTAGTGAATGTGATACAGTTATTATGTCTTTTTAGGTTTAAATGCCCTGGTTACAGCTGATTCCCTGCCACTAAGAACCAGTGTAGTGAATGTGATACAGTTATTATGTCTTTTTAGGTTTAAATGCCCTAGTTACAGCTGATTCCCTGCCACTAAGAACCAGTGTAGTGAATGTGATACAGTTATTATGTCTTTTTAGGTTTAAATGCCCTAGTTACAGCTGATTCCCTGCCACTAAGAACCAGTGTAGTGAATGTGATACAGTTATAATGTCTTTTTAGGTTTAAATGCCCTGGTTACAGCTGATTCCCTGCCACTAAGAACCAGTGTAGTGAATGTGATACAGTTATAATGTCTTTTTAGGTTTAAATGCCCTAGTTACAGCTGATTCCCTGCCACTAAGAACCAGTGTAGTGAATGTGATACAGTTATAATGTCTTTTTAGGTTTAAATGCCCTGGTTACAGCTGATTCCCTGCCACTAAGAACCAGTGTAGTGAATGTGATACAGTTATAATGTCTTTTTAGGTTTAAATGCCCTAGTTACAGCTGATTCCCTGCCACTAAGAACCAGTGTAGTGAATGTGATACAGTTATTATGTCTTTTTAGGTTTAAATGCCCTAGTTACAGCTGATTCCCTGCCACTAAGAACCAGTGTAGTGAATGTGATACAGTTATAATGTCTTTTTAGGTTTGAATGCCCTGGTTACAGCTGATTCCCTGCCACTAAGAACCAGTGTAGTGAATGTGATACAGTTATTATGTCAGTATGTTATAAAGAAATACCCAAGTTCTATGACTAATGTGGCGGTGAACCGTTCGATGGAGAACCAGTGTGAATCAGACAACCATTTAAACATCCAAAATAAGATACAGGTACTATATTAGTCAATTCATCATATACACTGCATGGTTAGAAGATAAGATTCCTGTAACTTAGACAATGAAACATACACATATTTTACTTGTTCCTAATACTACATTGTAATTGTAAAAGTACATTGAATTGAGTATTTAACTCTATTTGTGGTTACATTCCTACTCTAATTACATTAGCATTCAAATGTCTTATATATACAAAGTTTGAGTCCCTAAATAAATATTACCAATTATAGTATTTTGTCTGCTGTCTTCAAAACCATACTAGATAGACAGAAACTTTGAACATCAATAAAAATCAGTAGTAGAGGATGTAAAAACAAGAATGTGTCCCATCCACACTATCAATTTCTATGTTCAGTGGCATAGGCGGATCCAGGGGGGACCCGGGCCCCCCCTTTTGTGGGAAAAATTTGGTTGATTATATAGGGAATCATTGAAGCATGACTGGAGCGGGCCCCCTCTTAGGTCAGTCAGCGGGCCCCCCCTTAGGAAAAGTTCTGGATCCGCCACTGAGTGGACAGTGAAAATGGGGGAAAATTTCTAATTTGGCATTAAAATTAGAAAGATCATATCATAGGGAACATGTATACTAAGTTTCAAGTTGATTGGACTTCATCTTCATCAAAAACTACCTCAACCAAAAACTTTAACCTGAATCGGGACATCCATCAAATGACTTCTTATTGTTTTAACTCTTTCTTTACCAATTACCAGGCCTGGGGCCATTACATTACAATTACTTTGTGATTCTTCCATTACAATTACAATTACATTTTTTTCACACATATAATGCATTACATTACAATTAGTTTGCCTGTGTAATGCATTACATTACACATTACTTTTTCAATATAAAAACTAAAAACATTTCAAAAAACAGATTTTTATAGAAATTGATAAATATTACAGGGGTATATGTAGATATATATAAAGTGTTAGTGACATAGACTTCAAATACTGGTTAATCAATATGTCCATTGAACTTAATTATCATAAGAGGTTCAAAAGTGATGTCATTAAGAGAACAGCGATCAGTTCTAGTTCTGTACACCTTTCTGGCAATACTAAAAAGCCTTTCTACAGCAGCTGATGTGTGTGAAATGACTAAATACTTGATAGCTGTATTAGCCAAAGAAGAAAGGCACACTGAATTTGACTTCCATCATTCCAGTGCATTGATTGAAATTTCTTCACATGGCTCAGACAAGTAGATGTCAACATCATGTACTGCACCATACCTGTGTCTATACTCTTTGATGGAGTAGTAGGAGGCATGAAACTGGAAAAGTCACTTTTAAGATTCTTAGGTGGTGGTAAAAAATAAATAAATTATCATCTAATTTTGTTTCTTACATTGATGCAAGGTGTGTATAGAATTATGAAAATGTCATCTTCATATTTTTTCCATTCATCTATATAGTTTTGTTTGATAAATTTTTATAAGATTTTTCATTGAACACCAAACCATCAAACACCAAAATATTCCTAATATCATTTTAAACTAATATCAGAAACCAAAATCAAGACTTGATAATTTTTACCATTTTATATTTATTACCTTAATGAGGGCCCTCATGGGGTTTTTGATTATGTGATTACTTGGCCGTTTTTTTAATGATTATTTGATTATTAAGCCAAATATTTCATGATTATTTGATTACCTAGGACTGTATTTTTAGTTTATGATTATTTGATTACTAAAGATAAGCAAATATTTAATGATTATGTGATTATATTGGCAAAAAAATGGTGATTATGTGATTACTAGGACCCCCCCATGAGGGGCCTTCTTAATGTGTGGTTTAAAGATTGATGTAATTTATTTAATACAGTAATTAACTGTGACAAAAATGTTATTCCATACTTTCTTTTGTTTTTGTTAATATTCTATTTTTATTATACAACATTCTTCAATTTTATGTATTTTACCAATTTGTAATGAAAAGTAATGTACTGTAATGGAGGCATTACATCAATTTTTAACTAAAGTAATCATTACATTACATGCAATTGTAATGCAGAAAATGTGCATTACAAATTACTTTGCATTACATCCAAAAAATGTAATATTACAATGCATTACAATTACAAATTACCATTACCCCAGGCCTGCCAATTACATGTGTTAAGCACTTGATTTGAATATTTTCACTAGAAAAAAAAGAGTAACCTTATACTTTAAATTAATATGATCAGTCTTTTTCGGGATTACTGCTAAGGCATTTGGGAAATAGATCTCAATAATTGAAAGTATTATTATATATTACAGAAAGGCTGGTTGCGGAAAAATTACTTCACAGATTTAAAAAATCATTTAATGAAAGACTTTCCTTATTCTGTACACGTTGCAGCAAAGAAAAAAGAAAAGCTTGACAATCAATCTATGCCGGTAAGAAAAGTTAAAATTTGAAAACAGATTAGAAATAAACGAATAATGTCCATCCATTGGTGAAGTAGTCTTTAAATATAAGTCCACATATACCACTAAGACTTGCAAACTGTCAAGACTGTGCATATTAAGTATCAAAAAGATAGCAGAAATTGTTCATTCTAGAATAATGAATCAAGATGACTCAAAAAGAAATGTGGCAAGGAGTAGAGCTGTCATACCAGAGAAGTAGTCTGACAATAATTCATATTTATTATACATTTTATTGGAAATAGATGTCTGTTACATATTTCAATTCCTTATTTTTTAAAACTTAAATTTTTGATGATTTAGCATGCAGATAAATTAACATTTGTGTTTGATTGTGTGTATTTACAGGATGCTGTGTGTAACCTAAATGTAGCTGTATGTGACATCATGACACATTTTCTGTCTGGTGAAGAAGATGTAAAGGATAAATGGGAAATAACTGTTGTGAAGTATCTAGAAGATGTTATCAGCCAGAATTCTCAAGATAGACAACGAACTAGAGTTGTTATTGAAATCATTAATAGATTGGTCAGACATTCAAAGACAAGTAATTCTATATTTAATTAATATAATAACTTGGGAACCTGACATGGGACTTGAATCTTTTATGATAGCTTAATTACATGGTCACAGGGTAAAAAAAATCTAAACTAGTAAAAACTATTACTGTGGATTTCATTTTGATTCGTTGGAGTCCAATTTCCATTGATTTCATGGGTACAGGTAAACTACCAATTAAGGTAGCACAATACAAAGATTTGTTCACTTCCAATCAGACAACTTTAAACTGATGTAATTCATTTCATCCTTCTTTATATCTTATAAATGAGGTACCAAAAGAAAGAAGAAAGATTGATCTTTCAAATAGTGATAATTTTCATTATGACATAATTATTACATAATTAATTGTTATGTAATTAGTCGCTATATTGTGATGTCCACACTTGAATGAATTTAGCATCTCTGTTCTTCATAGCATCCCAAATATTTTAAAGATTCTTGTACAACACAGCTTGACCTCCAAAACTGTGTCTCAGATTTCCAAAAACATCAATAGAACAAATTTTATACCCAATTGAATTTAGTGATCTATAATGAATTGATGTTGCAAACTTCATTGAAGATTTATGAGAGAATGAAATACAATAGGAAAAATCTGAGACACAGTTTTGGAGATCAAACTGTGTTGTGCAAGAATCTATAAAAAAATTTAGGATGCTATGAAGAACAAAGAAGCTAAATTCATTCAAGTATGGACATCACAGAATGGCAACTAATTGCATAACAATTAATTATGTAATAATTATGTCATAATGAAATTATCACAATTTGAAAGATTAATCCTTCTTCTTTCTTTTGGTACCTCATTTATAAAATTTAAAGAAAGATGAGTGGAATTACATCAGTTTAAAGATGTCTGATTGGGGATGACAAATCTTTGTATTGTGCTACCTTAAATGTTCATAAATTATTAATTTTCTATAGGCTTGAATGAAGAATTTGTTAAAACCATGAAATTAAATATCCACAAAACATGCAAGTTTTTCTCAATGATCGAAAGATGGTTTCCACAGAAATAAACAAATCAACAGTTATATTGAGTCTAAGTTTTCTTTATTTGTACCTATAACTTTAAAATAGATATATTATTTAAAGAAAGACATTTATTACATATTGAAGGCAAATTTAATGAAATTTTGCAAATTAGGTTAAATTTTATATACATAGACGAACACCCAGAATGGAAATGAAAATGCAGTTTTGACTAATATATGATTTCTTTTCTTGTTCAGAAATGAAAGCTATACTGTTTTAAAAAAATATTTACAATTTTTTTTTAAACTTTTGCATAAGACAATTTTTAGTAAAGTTAGAATGGAAATGACTATTATGGTATTTTATTGCAGTAAATGTAGACAGTGTTGTTGGTGTAATGATACAGAAGTATAAGAGAAGTCATCCATTATCATCAGACAAAAAGTTATTGTTTAATTTCTTTGCTGGAATTGTATTACACCAAGAATATAAACAGAAAGTTGGGTATGTATTACTTTGGAATCACAAATGACTATTTATTCAAGTAATTTAATCAACATGAATACATGCTACCTTGAGTCAATGACATTGTATTATTGCATTTTTTGTTCACTTATAAGCTGGCTTTCTCTTAGGGTTATAAAAGATCATTTGATCTGTCCAATGTGTTGCCTTTGTATATAACATATAATTCTACAGTAACATGTAACATTTTATCATTGTTCTTTGGTAACATTAATACATGTATTGTCTCTCTCCTTGACCTGTTCTATTGTAGGGATGGTATCATTGAAACATTTATGATCTTCTCTTGATTTGTTCTGTTGTAGATCTGATATCATTGATACATTTATGAACTCTGCCCTTGACCCTTTTAGGTTGTAGATCTGATACATTAATACATTTATGAACTCTGCCCTTGACCTTTTATGTTGTAGATCTGATTTCATTGATACATTTATGAACTCTGCCCTTGACCTTTTATGTTGTAGATCTGATATCATTGATACATTTATGAACTCTGCCCTTGACCTTTTATGTTGTAGATCTGATATCATTGATACATTTATGAACTCTGCCCTTGACCTTTTATGTTGTAGATCTGATTTCATTGATACATTTATGAACTCTGCCCTCGACCTTTTATGTTGTAGATCTGATATCATTGATACGTTTATGAACTCTCCCTGACCTTTTATGTTGTAGATCTGATATCATTGATACATTTTATAAACTCTGCCCTTGACCTTTTATGTTGTAGATCTGATATCATTGATACATTCATGAACTCTCTCCCTGACCTTTTATGTTGTAGATCTGATATCATTGATACATTTATGAACTCTCTCCCTGACCTGTTCATTGATATGGTTAGTAATAACCAAGAGATGGCAGTACATATTTTGAGAGTGATGAAAACAGCGGCATGCCAGAATTGTTGGATTTTGTTACAACAGCTCAACAAGTTTATCTGTAAAACTGCAGGTTAGTATTATAAAGAGGTTATTGAAAAAAATAAAAATGGGGTAGATGCTAATGATTATAAAATTAAGAGATGCAGTATGATTGCCAATGAGAAAACTATCCAACAGTGTCATAATAGTATGAATTTATGAGACAGTTTGACCAAGACAGCATCTTTAATGTACTAAAGAGAAAAAATATCAAATTACCATTGAAGAAATGATTGGTTACCAATGCAACTTGCCCAGTATGGTTTTGTTACCAATGCAACTTGCCCAGTATGGTTTTGTTACCAATGCAACTTGCCCAGTATGGTTTTGTTACCAATGCAACTTGCCCAGTATGGTTTTGTTACCAATACAACTTGCCCAGTATGGTTTTGTTACCAATGCAACTTGCCCAGTATGGTTTTGTTACCAATGCAACTTGCCCAGTATGGTTTTGTTACCAATGCAACTTGCCCAGTATGGTTTTGTTACCAATGCAACTTGCCCAGTATGGTTTTGCATCTGAGTTCATGACATCCCCTCAATTTTGTATTTTACTTTGGTTTGTCTTCTTAATCAATTGATGAGATTTAAACATAACTGAACTAATGTTGCACAATTGTATTAATTGATTAGTAGTTGCTTGACCTACTTCCTCTATCCATTGTATGGTGTCCTATATAAGTAAACATATTGATTGATTTTCAATACATTAGAATATGATAAAAAGATAATTATAAAGTTACATAGTTGATCTGTAAACATTTATTTACAAGTAAGTACACATCTTTTATATTATATTTTGCTGCGTTGTCACTTTATTTTTCTAATTAACACATATTTGTAGAAAATGGAGATATATTGAAGATTGATCTTGTGTCTCAAAAGAGCTTACTAGAGCTTGTGTTTTATGTACCTGAATTACAGAAGAGCTCATTAAAGGTGTATGCTGATCTTGTGAGAAATGAAGTCTTTCCTGTTCAGTCTGCTCTTTATATTCTGCAGATAATTCATCATAGGTATGGTAGTATTGTAAATTAAAATAATATTTATGGTACTAATGTTCTTCCACCAAATTAACATTTCATACAAAGTCTCTCATAGATTTGTTTGACTAGAGTATACAAATTCTTGTAAAAAAGTTAAAAATGATATTTCTTTGTATATAAATTTGAAAAGGGTAATAGAATTTACCAAACATTGAATAATTAAACTGACCACACTAACCTTAAACACACAACTTCTGAGAAAACATGTACCGGTATGTAAAATGTGGCATCACAATGTACACACACATCTGTGTACCAATTGTACTTGTGAATTTTACATGTCAATTTAAAACAGTCATTGCTATCATTAACTCTTAAGCAACTATAAAATCAGAAGTAAGCTGCAACATATATCTTACATTCAAGTTTATTGATTCAGTTGTTCTTGTAATTTTATGGTATTGATTATATATAAGAAGATGTGGTATTAATGCCAATGAGACAACTCGCATCCATGTCACAATTTGTAAAAAATTAACCTACAGTCAAACCTGATTAAACCGGACCCTGAATAAACCGGTTTCCTGTCCATTCCGGCCGAAAATGAAAGTCCCATATTTTTCCTTTCAAAGTCTTTGTTAAAATACCCTTTGTAAACCGGACCCTGTGTATTCCGAATTCCGGTCTAATTATGAAGTCCCAATACTCTTAGTTACATTAATTATTACCTGTCAAAACCGGTTTGTCTAATTAATTTCAATGATCGATATGCAATCAAAACATATTTTTATACGACCGCAAAATTTGAAAATTTTTTCGTCGTATATTGCTATCACGTTGTCGTCGTCGTCGTCGTCGTCGTCGTCGTCCGAATACCTATAGTTTTCGCACTCTAACTTTAGTAAAAGTGAATGGAAATCTATGAAATTTTAACACAAGGTTTATGACCACAAAAGGAAGGTTGGTATTGATTTTGGGAGTTTTGGTCCCAACATTTTAGGAATTAGGGGCCAAAAAGGGCCCAAATAAGCATTTTCTTGGTTTTCGCACTATAACTTTAGTTTAAGTTAATAGAAATCTATGAAATTTTGACACAAGGTTTATGACCACAAAAGAACGGTTGGGATTGATTTTGGGAGTTTTGGTTTCAACAGTTTAGGAATTAGGGGCCAAAAAAGGGCCCAAATAAGCATTATTCTTGGTTTTCGCACAATAACTTTAGTTTAAGTAAATAGAAATCAATGAAATTTAAACACAATGTTAATGACTACAAAAGGAAGGTTGGTATTGATTTTGGGAGTTTACCCAACAGTTTAGGAATTAGGGGCCAAAAAGGGACCCAAATAAGCATTTTTCTTGGTTTTCGCACCATAACGTTAGTATAAGTAAATAGAAATCTATGAAATTTAAACACAAGGTTTATGACCATAAAAGGAAGGTTGGTATTGATTTTGGGAGTTTTGGTCTCAACAGAATAAGGGGCCCAAAGGGTCCAAAATTAACCTTTGTTTGATTTCATCAAAATTGAATAATTGGGGTTCTTTGATATGCTGAATCTAACTGTCATAACTGTGTATGTAGATTCTTAACTTTTGGTCCCGTTTTCAAATTGGTCTACATTAAGGTCCAAAGGGTCCAAAATTAAACTTAGTTTGATTTTGACAAAAAATGAATCAGTTAGGTTCTTTGATATGCTGAATCTAAAAATGTACTTAGATTCTTGATTATTGGCCCAGTTTTCAAGTTGGTCCAAATCGGGGTCCAAAATTAAACTTTGTTTGATTTCATCAAAAATTGAATAAATGGGGTTCTTTGATATACCAAATCTAACTGTGTATGTAGATTCTTCATTTTTGGTCCTGTTTTCAAATTGGTCTACACTAAAGTCCAAAGGGTCCAAAATTAAACTTAGTCTGATTTTAACAAAAATTGAAATCTTGGGGTTCTTTGATATGCTGAATCCAAAAATGTACTTAGCTTTTTTATTATGGGCCCAGTTTTCAAGTTGGTCCAAATCAGGATCCAAAATTATTATATTAAGTATTGTGCAATAGCAAGTCTTTTCAATTGCACAGTATTGCGCAATTGCAAGAAATATCTAATTGCACAATATTGTGAAATAACAAATTTTTTTTTAATTAGAGTTATCTTTCTTTGTCCAGAATAGTAAGCAAGAAATATCTAATTGCAAAATATTGTGCAATAGCAAGATTTTTTTTTAATTGGAGTTATCTTTCTTTGTCCAGAATCAACTTAAATCTTTGTTATATACAATATACAATGTATATTCACTTTTTACTACCAACTGATAAATTAAAATAATCTTTACCATTCAGTGATAACAAGCAGTTTTTTTACATCTTAATATTTTATGATGTATTTAAATGAGTAGTTATTGTTGCAAACTCCATTAGAAATTTTAATTGAGATTAGTTTTGGAATAAGGGAAAGGGGGATGTGATTAAAAAAATTGGGTTCAATTTTTCTCATTTGAAATTTCATAAATAAAAAAGAAAATTTCTTCAAACATTTTTTTGAGAGGATTAATATTCAACAGCATAGTGAATTGCTCTAAGAGAAAACAAAAATTTTAAGTTCATTAGAACACATTCATTCTGTGTCAGAAACCTATGCTGTGTCAACTATTTAATCACAATCCAAATTTAGAGCTGAATCCAGCTTGAATGTTGTGTCCATACTTGCCCCAACCGTTCAGGGTTCAACCTCTGCGGTCGTATAAAGCTACGCCCTGCGGAGCATCTGGTTTTATACAATATGGCTTTTCGTGATAATCAATTAGTCAGGTGTCAAACTGTGAACCTACAATCGTACAGTAGTGAGCTGTATTATTTATTAAAACTTATAAACGTGTCAATTAAACGAAAAGACACACCGAATATATCTCGGATTGAACTTACTTTCTAACTTGGATAAACAAATTTAAATCCCGGAGTAAGAGATTCACATCGTGATTTCGAAATCATGGGTTCCCTGTTGTGAACCCCTAAACAAATGACCTAGATAATGAAAAACACCCGGATGACAACAATCAATGGATATTGTACACTGTACGACAATGTTTCGAAAGTGATGAAATTACGTTTGATAATATTCTGGCTTTTTAATCGGCCATTCTAACATTTCAAATTATTGATCATGGGAGTAAATCGCAACTCTCGTCTTACAATCCAAACAACGCGAGCATTATAATGCAAATGCAAACAATGAAAAACGAAGTGAGAGTATTTTAATTTATCAGATATAATTTACAATCAGAGAGAACTTTTACATGCAAAATGTCGGACGTCACAAGTCATTAACTTCCGGTCAAAACGGAAACCTGAATAAACCAGCTCACTGTCCAAACCGGCCCTTTTTCATAGTCCCGTAGCCGGCCGGTTTATACAGGTTTTACTGTACTTTCAGCTAAATATAAAAAAAAAGGCTATTAATGTTAATCAGTATCCAAATAATATGAAAGAATAACTATAATTCTAATTTGACGACCTATATATTGTCAACGAGTATGATCACAGTATATCTGCTTTTTGCGCAAGCACAAACATACACGAAAATGACTGTTCTTCGTTACTGTCACCTTATTTGTGCTACCAGGTATTCTCAATTTGTGACATAAAAACCCACAGAAATTGGGTTTGGCATTTCTTATGGTATTTTAATCCTCGCTTTGCTTGAGATAAAATAATCAAATAGAATTGAAAAACCCATGGTTAAATGAAAACTAATCTATGGCTGCCATGAATTATTTCTTAAATATATATATGTGCATGAAATCATAAATGAGGTTGTCAAATCTTCACATTTGTTATTGAACATAACTTCTGACTTTATTCTGTTTTAGAAAGAAACAATTACATCTTTTCTAGTATAAATACATTACAGCAGATTAACGTCCATATAAAATCTTCAATATATTGTTATCAGGTATTCCAAATTGGATCATACACCAAATGCAGATGCTGAATATATTAGTTTTATGATGAGTGTTCTACTTGGTGAGTGTTTATTCTATAGTTGCCATTGAAGGTGTCCAAGGTGTTAAACTTAAGTCCATCCCCTTACAACCACATTCCTATTCAATTCCTTGGGGGTCACTCAGCTGTTTCACATCTGATCTTTGAACCATTACGAAATTCACCACTGGTTAATTTTTCTTCTTATCCCCAAGTAATTAACTACTTTTCATCTTTCCACCGTCAATTCAACCCCTTTTCGTAGCACCCTGCTACTAGATGAAGCAACCATCTGCGTTCCAGTTGATTGGCGGAGTGTCCATGTCCAAGGGGCTTGGCTACCCACTATACCAAGTGTCGTCGACAGGGCCTGGAGCAAAATTTTCCCAGCTGAGATACTGACTCCCAAAGGGCTAATGATAAATTGTGTAACTGTTTCATTAGAATGTAAACAAAATTGACAAGAGACAATAGCTTTAGACATTACTTTGATCCCTTTAATGACCATTTTATAACTGTTTATTCACAATTGTGTAATCTAGTTATGTTTTGATGCACACAAATAATATATGCATTTGTTTTTCTTTCAAAAAATGTCCTGTGTCATATTTTGAGTGTAAAAATGTTAAATCAAATAATTGCTACCATTCATGCTTATTTAAATGAATATTAGAATAAAAAGTGCATAAGTTTGAAGAGCATGAAAAAGCATAGAAAACAGTGCTTAAATATAATCTGCCATGAAGTCGTGATCACATCAACTTGAAACTGTATTCATATATTTTTAGGAGCAATTGGTGGTGAGAAAGGAGACAGATATGGATGTGAAATTAATGAGGCTGCTGCCAACAATTTTCTAGCAGAAAGTAATCAATGGGAGAGAACTTGTGTTCTATCAGAGGTAAAACAAAACACAAAGTGATGTTTCTAAATATTAAATTTTAAATGTATTGAATATAGTTATGCTATGGTATGTATGTTTAATTGTTTATTGTCTGCTGTACACATGATGTTTTTTTCTTCTTAAGGAATGATGTAATATTTTTTCTGTCTATTCGAAATAACATAAAAAATGTGGTGCATACTGAATAACCCGCGTAAAGTATGCACCACATTTTTTATGTTATTTCGAATAGACATTACAGTTATTTGTTATAATTTAATTCTGAATTCATTTTAAACCGGAGAAAACCATGAAAAAACGTTGATGATGTCATGGTCACATGACCAAATTATGTATATGGGCTGATAAACAAAACAATGTCAGCCAATCAAAAGACTCGTTACATCCAAAATTAAAATTATTCACAAATACTTAAGTAAATAGGTGCCACTTTGTTACAATAGTAAAATAATGATAAAATTCCTGCAACTTGCATAGGAACTGTGAAATCAAAAAGATGCTTTACCACTGTAAATTCAGAAATTATTTCGAAGTTTTTATTATTGTTAAAAATGTGACAGGGTTATAGTCGTAATAATTTAAACTCACATCTTGAAATTTTTAATATGAATAAAATAGGATTTTTCTCAATATCACAAAAATTAAAACCACATTCAAGTCCAAAATGACAAAATCGCAATAGTATATGCACGCAATAATTTGTGAATTTACAGTACACACAATGTCAAACAATCCTACCAAATATGAGAGGTCTCTGTAATTGGTCTCAGAGAAGTTGTATTCACAAGTTGTCATTGTCTTACAATATTGTTAACTAGTAAAAAAAATTCTATATGATGAAATAGTATGGTCAACTATATATGATGACAAACCATCTTACTAAGAATAAGAGCTTTCAGTCAAATGATGTCATTGCCTTCACAAGGTGTAAATGTGTTGATATAGTTTTCAATAGTAAAGAAATGGTAAAAGTCTCATATAATCCTGTAAACTTGTTATACAAAGTGACAGTAAAGTTAGGTCAACCACACATGACAATAAACAGTATTACCAAGTATGATAGCTTTCTGTCACATGTTATCAGGGGAGTTGGATTCACAAGGTGTCAATGTGTATTGACAAAAAGTATAAAAGTAACAAAAAAACAACTTCTGTAAAAAAGATCAAATCAAAGTAAAGTTATATTATGGTCAAGAGAGTAATATGCTAAATATTGAAAATAATTTACCAAGTATGAAAGCTGTCTATCAAAGTGGGAGTAAGATACCAGAAGAGACATTCAAACTCATCGATCGAAAAATAAACTGACAACACCATGGCTAAAAAAGAAAAAGACAAACAGACAAATGATAGTACACATGACACAACATATCAAGCAGTCTTTTGGTATTTTTTTGATTCTGAAGGACAAACAAACAAAGACTACATAATTATGTCCTCTGTGCAGGGAGCAATAATTTTTGGAATATGTTAAGAAAGAATAATAATTGTTTTTTGTAGGCAGTTAGTTCACATCTAACCCAGTATGGTGACCAAGAACAAATTGTACAAATTTTGTCAGGATTTTTGCAAGTAAGTCTATTACGTTGTGTTTTTTCCAAAGTTTGACAATTCTTCACCAGGACAGATGAGATATTAACTTAATGATTATGGATATTTTGGTGAATTATATGTCAATTTCAGTAGAAAACATGTCTCAAAATGACCAGTAAGGATAAACACTTGCTTTACAGCCCATCAGTGTCTTGACAGTGAGCTCTGATTCAACCTGCGTAGCCCATACATTTTACAGAAGCATAAAACAAAATTATGTATGACTAGTGTGATGTGCTTGAAACACCTTTCATGAAGAAGTTTTGTGGTTTATAGATGTATTTTACCAGCCAAAATAAACAAAAACATGACTCACACTGATAACTATGTCATAAATATTTCATTATTTCTGACTGCTTTTAGCAAATATGAAGCTTTTAAATACTAAATTGAGTTTGATAGATTCATTTTTTTGTTGTTGCAGAAATTGGATTCAAATTATACAGATGGTAATCTTATATCACTGATGATTTTGTCCAATCAGATGGATTTTTACAACTATCCAGTTACATCTACTCTAACAGAAAGTCTTGTTCCACATTTCTGGGTATTTTGTAAGAAAATAATAACAACAAGGAACATCTTGTTGAATGAGTCACTGGATGAGTTTAGAAATGGATGCTCTTCTGTTTTACAAAAGATGGTGGAATCTGTGTGTTGTATGGAGAATGGTTTATGTTTATTGGTTAAAATTCTAAAAGAAAACCTCCTTGGTAAGTTCTGTTTAAAAAATAAATAAATATATAAATTCATTATAAAGGCATATAACATGTTTAACCCCGCCACATTATTTATGTATGTGCCTGTCCCAAGTCAGGAGCCTGTAATTCAGTGGTTGTCGTTTGTTTATGTGTTACATATTTGTTTTTCATTCATTTTTTTTTTTATAAATAAGGCCGTTAATTTTCTCGTTTGAATTGTTTTACATTGTCTTATCAGGGCCTTTTATAGCTGACTATGCAGTATGGGCTTTACTCATTGTTGAAGGCTGTACTGTGATCTATAGTTGTTAATGTCTGTGTCATTTTGGTCTCTTGTGAACAGTTGTCTGATTGGCAATCATACCACATCTTCTTTTTTATATATAATTATATATATATAAAAAAAACATTATATTGATAGATGAAATCATCATTAATATTGAATATGACAACTTGATACCAATATGAAATTTACTACCCCTCCCCCCCCTTAATGGATCTATAGTGGTCACCACATGATGTTGTTTAAACCAACCACAATGTCAAGTATTTATCTGAGATGCAATTAATGCTGATAACAGACAGACTGATGTTTTATGAACATAATGATATGAAAGATGTATTTGATATCATAATTTTGGATTTTTGAATTCAAAGTGCAAATAAAGTTTCCCTGTTATTGTTTCTCCTTTGATAAAAATAAAACGTTTAGGTGAAAATGCAACATCTTTGTTTAGGATTGAAGAAAACATGCATCAATTAATTCCAGGGTTTAAAACAGAGGCTTCTCTTATATTAGTTACAGAAATATTAAGTTAGAATTTTACTCAATCAGATCAGTTAAAACAAAATAAAAAGATATTATAGTAACCACTGAATATTTAAGCTAATTGGTTCTGTCTATGGTTTAGTTTACAATAAATTACAAAAAAAAAGTTTTTTAATATTTAGTCTATGTTAAATATTGATCACTTTATATTTTAAAAAAACAGATACAAATACAAACCATTTAGAACTGAAGAAAGTTTGCCAAACTGGTTCGCTCTGGATAAGCCACTATGATAACTGGATAGACAGATTGAAAACTCCTGCCAATGTGATTCCTGAAATAACAACAACAGTTTCTTTAATTCAGGTAACTCAACTTTACTTTTCAATTAATTACTTATTCTTTATCTGGAAATAAATTTGGGACAATAAAACTGTCCTTTTAAAAAATAAGAATAGAAATAATGTCTAAAGATGCATTCAACCGACAAACTTTAAACTTTCATGGCAATTATAAGTAGTTTGGCCATATTAAAGTTTGAATTTACTACTTATGCATTTATAAAAATGTTTAACTCAAATGAATATTGAAAAATTGTGGGATAAATATTTTCAGACATACAATCAATTAAAAAACTTGAAATAGAGGTATAGTTCTGTGCATGGGCATAAAAAGTGCAAGGAAATGTTTAGTCTAGTTGAAATACACATGGTTCCACTGTAGATAGTGAGAAACTTTAAACAGCAAATATTATTAGCAAAACAAGAAAGACATATATAAGTCATAATGACCAGAATTGTCAATAGACTCCTTATAGAAGTTTTTATCCTAAAATCTCTATATACTTGTTTAATATTTCATGTTATTACCTTTAAAACTGTAATAGACTGATAGACATTTAAAACATATCTTATATTGTCACAATTGGACTGAAGCATGTGACGGATGACAGACTATTTTGCTAAATGGTTTTAATGTTGCACATTTTTTCTCAGGCGAGTTATACTGGCTTTTTAGAGACTCTTACTCATATTTTCATTACTGCAGTTTACTGCATTTTATTCTATTAATACTAATCAGAATATTATCATATTTCAGAAATCCTACCCTGAGCTGAGAGAACAACAGTGGTGGTCAGATTTTTCTTTCCTTGTGTCAAGACTTAAAATATAAATAAAATGTATTACTAGATGATTTCATTCCATTCAATATTTTTTTACACATTTTCCAATAATTATATACCTGAGAGAGCTGTATTTTCTTCATGGAAATGTTAAAATATTGATACTATCGTCTTTTTTTAAGGACAGTACACAAAAATTAGATGACCTACCTAGTGTACTTTTAAGGTGGTCAAGCAGATACATTTGAACTTAGTGATAAGATATTGTCTGGGATTTTTGTGTTTGGTCTTCCAAAGTTCAGTTTAAAGGAATTTACCACAATTCATCTGAACCCATAAGGATGAATGTTTTTTTATGCAGTAACAGAGGGGACATTTAATGTTATCCTTGTCTGTACATACATCCCAAAACTAGTTTCTGTTTACTAAATTTCAAGTTTGTCTCAACCAAATGGTAAGAAAATAATAGGCAATGCTTATTACCACAAAACATAGACCAAAGTCGAATTTGGATGGTGTCACTTTTACCATTCTATGCAAGCGGAGGCATAATGCATGTGCTATAGAAATTCTCAATTTATTTGTAATGTGTTAAGAAAAGATTGTTTGCGATCTTGTATAAAATAGACAGTTTTGCTAGCTGAGGGTTTTGATACGATTTTCATCTTTTCACACTTGGCAGATAAAGTCAGCATTTGAATCCACAAGGTAAATTAATGATTTTCATTGGTTGCAGTTGAACAGATAAACAATTATTGCCATATTTAAACATTAGATTATTAATCCTTTTGTTGAAATTCTTGGGCATTTTTCATGTGCAAATGTTAGATTACAACATATATATGTAGTTTTTGCTTTACAAACATTGCAAACACTGGACAACGCCATTTTTACACCTCCAAAATTTCGGATAGTACAGGTTTTGTCATTGGTCCAGAATGATGAAGTCAGAGTGGGTGTGGTCTATATCTGTTGACAGATGACACTACACTATACACAAGTTCTGTCTTAACCTTGCAAGGGTGAAGAAGGGGCAGGATTGCAGCCCTTGGTAGTGGGAGATGCAGAAATCTTCACAAGAAGGGGCCAGCCACAGTCATTCCCTATATAATCAATCATTTTTTTCCCACAAAAGGGGAGAGGTGCAGGGCCATATGCCCCCTCTAAATCCTACTAATCTACTCCTTACTCCTACAATGAGCAAAACCCATACTATTTAGTCGGCTATCAAATATCAAGACAAAAATGACACAATGTGAATCAATTCAAATGAAAAAAACAACAAACTGATTTATGACACAGAACAAGTATAATGGACATTAACCTATGACAAACAATGAGATACAGGCTCCTGAATTCTGGTAGACACGTTGAATATGTGTGTTTGTGAGCACTCAATCCTACACTAACCTAGGACAGTAGTTTAACAGCACAAAATAAGAGCAAACTGTTAAAATTGGTTTGAAATGGCTTGACAAATCAGATTTGTACTAAGCACAAAAAAACAATGCCAACAGAAACATAAACAAAGGTTGGAATTGAATTTGGCAACCTTTTTGGGAGTCTTAAATTGACAATAAGATTATAGTTTTGACTAATACAATGGATTCTCTTTAATTTTGAGATCATTGCTTATGGTGGCTCGGGCCTATTCGAAGTTTCTATCAGAAGTGCCATATTTTTTGTTATTTTATTCTTTACAGTTAATCAAATTGGTCCAAAAAAAATTAGGGGGTCGTGGACCATATAAGCTCAAAATTTTACTTTTTAGCAGGTATGTAAAAGGGACCATTTTTCAATGAAATGATAGGGAAAATAGAGGTTGACATATTTTTATCGGAATATAAAAAAAAAAGTTCAATGACACTTGAATCAAATCTAATATAAAAAGCTAAAATATAGCTTCAAAGGATGAGCAAATAAAAATCATAGGCGACTGATAAGGAATTTTTTTTATTTTGCCTTAAAACCCAAATTATGGGGGGGAAATGGTAAAAATGGGTGAATTGTCATTTTGAGCCTTTTACAGATACACATTATATATATAATAACGATAATATTCTTTTAGTGACATAACTACAATGATTTAACATTTCTGATCAATCAAAATATTTAAAAATATAATATTGAATTTACAACACATACGTTTCGTGTGCATTGTAATCCATGCGTGAAATTATGCGCAGTCATATGATCCCAACCCACCTTCAGGCTTTTTCAGTCCCCTCCAGATGAAGTCGAAGGGGACTTGAGTTTGCACTCTTGTCAGTTTTCCACATTTATTTTCTTCGTGCCTGAAGATATTGATTTGAAGATTGGTACAATGTATATAGGATTATCAAGACAAGTTCAAGATTTAGTTTTTATTGTGTTCAGGTCTGACGATTTTGTGCAGAATTATGGTCCTTAGACTTGGAAAATTCACTTAAATAATTAGTTTTCCTCGCCTTTTTTTCATCATGCTTGAAGAAATTGAATGAATAATTAGTATATAGTTCTATCGTGACAAGTTACAGATCAAGTTCAAATTTTGTTCCCGTCTGATGATATTGTGCAGAATTATAGTCCTTATATATATATGAGATACAAATTGATGTTAGCAGGTACTTTACAACCAACAGACTTTATAGTCAAATATTAACTAGAATTACAAAAGTTCCATGGAAAACAATAATGAATGCAGAATATAAGCATTTCATGCTTTTTTGTTGTTGACTGAACACAATCTAACTGATGGTCATATACAGACAACCGCATGAAATAGTATATAGACGATTTTTGTCAAGCCTGCAACACTTGTCGCAGAAAGCTCAACATAGGGATAGTGATCCAGCGGTGGCGGCGTTAGCTTACTTTCATATTTTAGGTGGAAGACCTGGATGCTTCATACTTTGTATATAGATGCCTCATGTTACAAATTTTCCGTCTGTCACATGTCCATTGTCCTTGACCTCATTTTCATGGTTCAGTGACTACTTGGAAAAAAAGTTGTAATTTTCTGTAAAGTCAATTTCTCTCTTATAATGAGTAATAGGATAACTATATTTGGTATGTGCGTACCTTGCAAGGTCCTCATGCCCGACAGACAGTTTTCACTTGACCTCGACCTCATTTCATGGATCAGTGAACAAGGTTAAGTTTTGGTGGTCAAGTCTCAGATACTATAATCAATAGGTCTAGTATATTCTGTGTATGGAATGATTGTAAGGTGTACATGTCAAACTGGCAGGTGTCATCTGAGCTTGACCTCATTTTCAGGGTTCAGTGGTTAAGTTAAGTTTTTGTCTTTTTGTCTTTTTCTTATACTGTATGCAATAGGTCTACTGTATTTGGTGTATGGAATAATTGTAAGGTGATCATGTCCAATGGGCAGGTGTCATCTGACCTTGACCTCATTTTCATGGTTCAGTGGTCAAGGTTAAGTTTTTGAGTTTTGTCTTTTTTGTTCTAATACTATATGCAAAGGTAAACTATAATATTTGGTGTATGGAAATATTTTATGATGTACATTTTAGTCTCACAGGTTTATTTGACCTTGGCCTCATTTTCAAGGTTCTTTGTTTGGTGTTCAGTTTTTGTGTTTTGGTCTGTTTTTCTTAAGCTTTAAGCAATAGGTCAACTGTATTTTTTGTATAGAAGGATTGTAAGCTGTACGTGTCTGCCTAGCATGGTTCATCTGACCTTGTCCTCATTTTTATGGTATAATGGTCAATGTTTAGTTTTCCTTCAAGTCTGTTTCTTGGAAACTATAAGCAATAGGTCAACTATATTTAGTGTATTGAATGATTGTGAGGTGTACATGTATTTCTTGTTTGGTTTATATGACGTTGACCTCATTTTCTTGGATCATGTTAAGTTTATGTGATAGTTGTAGTTATCTTTAGGACTATCAACATAATATCAATGATTAGTAAAGAAGGCGAGACATTTCAGAGTGTGCACTCTTGTTTTTTTTTAATGTCTGTTTAATTTAATGTCATAGATTAAACTAAAGACAAAGAACTGGACCTTCCTTCACTGTATTAGATACCTAAATAACACAAGTGTCCTTACACGCAAATAACGTTATATTGCTGAATCTTTTAAATGCTCCTAGTATCCTCTTTCTTTATTATTAACATCAATAATATCAGCAATCAAAGCCGAGCTTCAAATTTATCACGAAACTAACTAGAGGCAGCGTGAATCAGATGTAGATACTAAAAAATTATCAAAGATCTACTAGAGCACACACACTAAATGACTCTTTCATCCTGCAATAGTATTAAAACATTTAACTTCTATGCTTTACACATGTATTCCCCATTCCAAACTAAAAGACATTATTGGAAGAGTTTGTCATGCTTTGTTTCATAACAAAAGTTGTAGGTACAATAATCTCAGAGGCGGATTTAGAGGTTTTTTCAGGGGGCCTGCCCCCACCCTTTGTGGGGAAAAATTGGTTGACTACATCGGGAATCACTGTAGCATGACCTAACGGTCCTCCTCTTATGAAAATTTCTGGATCCGCTACTGAATCTTGTCTAGGAGGGGATAAATTGCACTTTGTAAAATAAGACTCTGATTCATGCAAAAAAATCTCTGAAACTGACATTATCAAAATGCATGATTTCTTGATTGACAACATATTTGTCAGTTTGGAGGACGCATTTTTCAACAAACAATCGGTATTCCCATGGGAATCAACTACACTTCTTTGTGTTGAATTATCACTCTATTCATATGAGGCTGATTTCACACAGTTGCTCATTGGGAAAATTTGAAAAAACGCTATTATTATCCTTTTACTTCGCTCTCAACTATATAGATGTTGTCCTTTTAATACTACATAATTAAAAGTTTGGGGACTATGATGAATGCATCTACTAGTATCTGATCAAACTTTAAATAAAAGACGCAATAAATACAATAAAGCCGGCCACATAGATTGGCCTTAGTTACATCTTGATTCTGACAATGAGGTCGACAGAGAGCAAAACTTTATGACAAAAGAGATGATTTCGGCTTCCCAATTGTGATCTTTTCATTTCTAGGTAGCAACATTCCAGCAGCGCCTGCATATGGATTATATATTTTAGGGCTTGCGTTTCCTACCATGATTTCCTTGATAGATGGTTGCTGTTCATAAGGCAGCTATTCAAATAGAGTTCCAAGTTTATTGCTGTATATCTTGTATTTCGTTTATAGTTTTGTACATGAATCAGGCCATTAGTTTTCTCGTCTATTTTTATTACATTTGTAATTTCGGGGGTTTTAATAGCTTATAGCTTAATATAATTATGGTTAGGGTATTTTTTACTTGTTACAGGACGAACGGTGACCTACAATTATTAACTTCTATATCATTTGATTTATGGTGGAGAGTTGCCTTATTGACAATCATACCAACCTTCTTATTTTTATATAACATTTTTTTTCCCGTTTATCACATCTTGTACAACACCTTTACTTCATCCGTGACATAGCAGCAGCATGATGGTATTTTCCGTTGCTGATTAACGAAAGAAATTAATCAATAGAATAAAAAAAAAAAAATTACAAGAACCCATAAAGGGCATCATTTAACAACACAATATGATTGGAAAAAGCAAAACAGAAAACTAATACATACTATAACGTTATGAACAGGATCAGAGCCTAACACAACATGTGTTTTATATAACTATTATATTAAATCTTATAACAATAAAATACTAAATTACTTCATATATTTTGTTTACATCTGGATCTTATTTCTAACCTTTAATAATGTAATTTCCTAGGCACATGAGAGTTGGTAAATGCTCATTTGTGAACAGCCAGAAATATTTCTTATCATTAGGTAGTTCTTTAAAATTAGTACAAAAAGTTATAACTTTATCAAATAATAATTTCCTCTGTTCATCATATAATGGAAAATTTACTGTAAAATGGGTCTCATCTTCAATAGAATTTGATCCATGTGATAAGCAGTGATGACATAGACGTTGAGTTCTCTCTATGTATTTTTTATTATATCTATCTTTCTCAATTTTAAGATCATGAGCACTTATTCTCATTTTACATATAGCTCTTCTTATACTAATATCTTTAATTGATAAATAAGCCTCCTTTACAAAGTCAGTCTTGAGGTTGAAATAATTCTCTAATTTACTATTACCTTGTGATCAGGTTTCAGATCTTTTGACCAACCAAAATGTTTTGAAACTATTACAAAGTTTACATTTTACAATTAATTTATTGAGCTTTGTATCTAAATTTTGTATATCAAGTGATTGAAGTACATATTTCATAGATGAATACCAACAATTAATGTTTTCTGCATCTAAAATATTATTACAAACATAAGCATCAGAATGTTAGGCAATACACCATCGTCACACACGCAATTATAACAATCGGCTCAATACAATGCTACTATTTAAAAAAAAAAGACATAAATATATATTAAAGGCAATTATATACAACTCTTCTAAACATCAACCCAACAATGTTAGATCTGTAAATTTGCTTTCGCAAACTTTTTGTTCTTCCCTCGCCGGGATTCGAACCCATGCTACTGAGATATCGTGACACCAAATCGCCTGCACTGTAGCCGTCCCGCTAGACCAAACGACCACCTGGGCTTAATTTAAGCGGTATGTATACAAGATCGATCAGATTTCATAATTGTTCATCAACACAAGGTGTACGATGTTGCTATAGTCAACTTTTTGCAGAATAAAAACATATATACTGCGCTGGTGTAATCGGGTTAAAAAAAAGGCGTAATAGTCAATTTCGAATTCTTCATCTTCTCTTTTTTGTTAACATATGTATTATTTAATATTACATTTTTATTTTTATTTTGTTGTTGAAAATAAAACATGATTGCCTGTTTATTTCAGGTGTGGATAAGTATGAAAGAGCACATCGTGTATGAGTGCACACTTGTCGTTGATGGTTTCTGCTGTAGTTTTATTGTTCTCAGTAGTATTGTGATGTCTGATTGTTGCACGCGTACCTAGCCGCCCTTCTCTGTACTTTTTTCTATTGATCGTATATTATTATTTGTAAATAGGTCCCGTACAATACAACAGTATTCTAATTTGGGTCTTATAAGTGTTTGGTATGCTCTGTCTTCAATTGTTTGTGATTGGACTTTCTTCTGATGAAATATAAGGATTTATATGCTAAGTGGCGGTTTGTTGAATGTGAGTGTTCCATATTAGGTCTAGAAATTGTGATTACTGATTCTAAAATGTGTCCATGTATGTTTTAACATGAGTTGGTGGGATTTCACTTGGTTTTTATGTTCATGATGTCTGGATGGAAAGACATGAGCCGGTCTTGTTTCCATTGAATAGACGCTTGTATATCTTATTGAGGCGCGCAGTCGTCTTGAGATTTAATTTGTCGGTAGATTATAAGTTTTGTCATCTGCGGAGAGTTTGATTTAGGTATGTTGGATGTATTCTGGAAGGTCATCTATCATATGCAAATTAGAAATAGTATCGGTTCTAGCACTGTATCCTGTGGGACACCTGATGTTACTGGTATTTTTTTAAGATGTAATGTGTTATAAAAGTACTGCCTGAGTTCTGTTTGAAAGAAAGGATTCAACCCAGTTGATTTGTTCTGATATGTCAACGATTTTCATTTTGTATAGTAAACTTTTGTGTGGTAACTTGTCGAAAGCTTTAGCAAAATCCATGATTATAAGATCTGTTTATATGAATGTTGTCGTTGTTTTGTGACAATTCATGATCATTTGGGACACAAATTATCGTTTTGCTCTAAATCCATGTTGTAATTCATGTAGTGTGCTATTGGTTTCTAAATGGTGCATCATGCTGCTTACAAAAATATGTTAGAGTAATTTGCAAGGTATATGTCTATAATTTCCTGGGTCGTGGTTATCTCTTTTTTTTAATACAGGCCGACTGGTGTAAAGAATAAATGTGTGAATGTTGCCTGTTCTATGGTCGGGTTGTTGTCTCTTTGACACATTCTCCATTTCCATTCTCAATTTTTTGTTCTTATGTCAGATTGTGTAAGAAGATCTGTCGGGGATATGGCTACACGATTGTGAATGATTTTGTAGAAGATGACATCACGTGTGCTCTTTTTCGCCTTTTCTCAAGCGTTAATTGTCATATTTAAAAAAAAATGTTTGCAGCATTTCAGCATTTCAGTGACTGAGCTGCCTGGTGTTATGTTATCTGTTGTATGTGTACCTAGCTGCTCTGAGCTGGACCATATCAAGGTGGTGTGTTTGTGATTCGGTATGTTGGTCTCAGAGGCAGCTGCTGTATTTAAGCTTTGGTCTAACAAGTGCTATATATGGTTTTTCTTTTACTGTCTTTGAATTTATTAATGAAGTACAGCCTCATGTTCTTAAGCTGTTTTTGTCTGATGTTATCTGGTTCTTCTACTGGTAGGTCAAATATATTTTTATCGATCTAATTTGAGTAGGCCTAACGCATTTCTTTTCATAATATTCTTTTAAAGTTTTTGTATTAGTATGTGGTCTTTTAACTTTGTATATAATAATTTTTAAGTTGTTATCAACCCAGGGTAGGTTTTTTTCTTGTTTGTGATTGTCTTCTGGGGCATGTTTTTCTTGACTGATTGAAGTAGTCTTTCTCTGTGAATGTATTCCACAGATCATTGGTATGTGAACTGTGGAAATAAGATTTCTTGTGCGATTTTGTTCACATCTTGTTTGATCTTTTTATACGACCGCAAAAATTAAAAAAATATTGGTCGTATATTGAGGGGGATAGGATCTTTATCGGGACTCCGGGATCGGATGTTTTTAAGCTCGGGATTTCGGGATCGACCCTTTCGGTTGTTGTTGTTGTCTGGAAACCAATGTGTCTTATATATAGGATGATGTCGTCTGCGTCATCGTCCTAAGACACATTGGTTTTCAGACAATAACTTTAGTTAAAGGGAATGGATCTTTGAAATTTTTTGAGAAGGTTCAATACCACAAAAGGAAGGTTATGATATCGATTGATTTTGGGGATGTTGGTCCTACCTGTTAGGAATTGGGGGCCCAAAAGTGTCAAAAACAAGCATTTTTCTAGTTTCCAGACAATAACTTGTGTGTAACTGTATGGATCTCTCTTACACTGTACTACATATAACACAGGGAAGGCTGAGGTTCAGTTTGGGGTTAATTTTCCATAATATGTAGGAATAAGGGGCCAAAAAAGGGCCAAAAAGAAGCATTTTTCTAATTTACAGACAATAACTTGTGTTTAAGTGTATGGATCTCTCTGAAATTATACCACAAGCTTCCATACAATGAGGTGAAGGTTAGTATTGACTTTGGGGGGTTATGGCTCAAAATGTTTCGGAATTAGGGGCTAAAAAGGGGAAAACCTAGGTATTTCTGGTCAATGGACATTTAAGACAATTTAAAAGCAGTGTAAGGGAGGTAATTTTAAACATTTAACATAATGACTGTCCCTTTGGTATCTTTCGTCCCTCTTTTTTTAACATAAAATGTTGGGTATGTTCGGATTAACCTCCCTTTATATATTAACTGTTTACAAAAATTAGAATTTTTAAAATACTAAGGCTTTTCTACCTCAGGCATAGATTACCTTAGCTGGATTTGGCAAAACTTTTAGAAATTTTGGTCCTCAATCTCTTCAACTTCGTACCTTATTTGGCCTTTTTAGCTTTTTTGGAATCGAGCGTCACTGATGAGTCATTTTCAGACGAAACGCGCGTCTGGCGTATATACAAAATTTAGTCCTGGTATCTATGATGAGTTTATTTACACTACTTGTATATTATGTATAAAGAAATGTCAGGTTTTGGACTAATTGCAAAAAAAAAAGGGGAAGTAGTAGTTTTCAATTTTTTTCTTCAAATCTCAAATTTCAAATATTTGAAAAGTTAAAAGAAGAAATCTTTAATTTCCCAATATTGCGCAATAGATTTGTAAGATCTTGACATTTGTTTTGTGTCAGACACTCATATTATGTCAAAAATTTGATCGCAATCCAAATTCAGAGCTGTATCAAGCTTGAATGTTGTGTCCATACTTGCCCCAACTGTTCAGGGTTCGACTTCTGCGGTCGTATAAAGCTGCGCCCTGTGGAGCACCTCGTTCTAGTTAGCTTTATTATACTTCACGGCCGACACTCGGCTAACCGAGAGATTGGTCGGTTAATCTATATTGAGTATGCGGCTATATGGGCGATTGGTCTGTTAATCGGGTTGGTTATACGTCTCACTCTGTTAAGAGTAAAACGCTCAATTTAATGTTAAAACAGATTTTTGACATGTTATAAGTACCAAATCATAAAAAGAAAAGTGTCTGACAAAATGATATCTATCATAGAACATTTTGCACTTGTAAAAACATTTCTTAGTCTGCGCAGTTTTCAGTAAAACTAAAAGGCGTCGCACAAGTATGTAGTATTTATGCTTATACGCATAGCAATTTTTTTAATAAAAGGCGAAACAAACAAAATATTTTAATTTAGATATCATTTAAAGGACAAAAAATAGTACTGTGGTTCTAAAAAATAAATTGACATTAGTAAATATTTCATAATTGTAAAAAAAACGTGAATAATACCACGTTTTAGTGAAAATTATGGGAATAAAGTCTGTTAATGGGTTGGACAATTGAAATTGTGTCAGTTAAGAGTTATTTAGCCACGAACAAAAATGACAATACGGTGCCACAGTATCCTAGAAAGAGCATTTTTATTTTGACTTTCTTTGCATTTTATTGAAGGGTGTGTCACTTCAATATAGCGTGATATGGTTTGGCCCCTGCAATATGCATGAATTTTTTATTGGCGTTTTCAATCAGCCTTATTGTTTGTGTCTGTTCGAAATAGCACGTTCTCAATTCCGACTGAAAGTGTCTTTCTAATACAACACAGGGTACATATAACGTGTTCTCGTTCACATATGAACATGATATTTGTCACTGGACGTTAAACTCTAATTCGTCAGCATCATCCAATTGGTTCTTTTCTTCTATTACTTAATCATATGTTGTATACAAATCACTCTAAAGAAGTAAACGGAAAGGAGCGAATGCAGCTACATTTGGTTATTTTAAGTTTCAATTCTACATAAATGCAGAGGAGAACTACAGTTGTCTATGGTGGCCGGTGAAGTCCATCTCGCGTTTTCGCGATTTCGCCTTTCATATTCTATAGGGCGAAATCGCGAAAAGGCGAAATCGCGAAGTCGAAAACGAGAAATCGGTTTCTCGGTTTCGCGTTTTCGCGTTTTCGACTTCGCAATTTAGCGTTTTCGCCATATAGAATATGTAAGGCGGCGAAAACGCTTAAGAGCTAAAACGCAAAATGGCATTAACCTGCCACCATAGTTGTCCGCATGTAAACTTCTAGAATTTGTCACCAATATAAGTACATCGCAATCCGTGACTGTTTCAACAGCCATCGGTGTTTCATGTGTGTATTCTTAAACAAGTATTATTTTTCTCTCGTTTTTAGCAATGCATCACTCTCTACTGTCCTTATATATTATTCCATATTCTGCGTTTCCATCTAGATTCTCGTGTATACCATGAGGGTCCGGATTGGGGGTATTGTTTATTTCTGTATTCTTTAAATTGTTATGTCATTTTTTTCTACATTTTATTTATCTTACTCATTATTCTTTCTTTATTTTTCATATTTTGTCATCCCAAAATATTTTACTTACTGATGTTTAGTTACATTACGACGTTTATCTCTAATTTATATACTGGTTACCAATGTAGATGACAAATTTGTGTCATTCATGACAATTAAACAGAATCAACATGATATATGCGATCATTCTTGGATGAAATTAATATTACTTTAATATTACACTTTTTGAAACCATTTTTATCAATTTTCAATTTCATGTGTTGTTTCCGTATATGTTAGGTTCCATTGCTCATAGGTTCCATTGCTCATGTGTTGTTTTCGTATATTTTAGCCGCTCGTCTTCAGCCTACTCGTTTGATCCGATAACACCCCATATAGCAATAAAATTATACTTTTATTGCCATTCATAACTCTTAACAGACCAATTAACAGACCGAGTTTTATACATCCGACCCATTAACAGACCAGGTTTTAAATAAAGATTGATTTATGTCACCAAAATACAGATTTTCGTGTAGATTTTTCACACAATGATATCAATATGGTTAACAAACAGAATGCCTTTCTTTTTTCGATGTTCAAAGTATTGAATGCAAGTTAATTTAACCAATGTGTCATTTTGTGTACATTTTATGTGTGTAAAATGTGTATAAATTTATTGATGTACTCGAGATTCCGCCAATTTAGACGCACCCCTTGATTGACTGCAAGGGTACAGCGGATCCATGTACACTCCCTAAGGATTAATGGAGATGTGTCCTTTACAATATTATCCCACCACCAGAACAATCCCCACCCAACACCGCCCAAGGGAGCGTGTAGGACACCGGGAAGTCTGTTATTATGGTGGAGGAAGCCGAAGTACTCGGAGAGAACCACCGGGCCACTCGGTGGAAACAGACAAACCAGAGAGATATCAGAAGATTGATCTCCAGGTCAAAGTAGGGGACAACTTTGACCAACCGAGGCCCCCATTCTAGTTTAAACTCCGGTGTGGGTACCAGAGATGTGTGTGAGAGGGTGAAAATTACCCTTCTGATGTACTGATATTTTTAGCACCCCGAGTGAGAATCGAACTCGGGACCTTCAGCACTGTAGCTATCGGTCTTAACCACTAGACCACGAACTCACACAATGATGAGTAACCCGCCTTTTCATTTTATAGATCGTACATCGAAGCTAGAAAAATAATTATTACACCACCGAATTCAGTACATTGAATTGTTTTGTTAGACATGAATACTTTTTATGATGAAAATATATTTAGAAAGTTATACAATGAAACATGCTGAACTTTCAATGACTTTCTCGATAACACCTGATTAACAGACTTTAGCCAACCCGATTAACAGACCAACCGCCGATATAGCCGCATACTCAATATAGATTAACCGACCAATCTCTCGGTTAGCCGAGTGTCGGCCGTGTACTTGTAGGTTTTCTTGTCATGTTCTTGTTGCGTTTTAGGGACAGTGCACATTCTGAATAGACGATATCATGGTTTGCATTCCCGATAGAGGGCATATATATATAGTCTCCACTTTGTTGACTATGCTTGGTACCGGTATGCTGGTGAATACGATAAGATCAGGTTTTCTGTCTCCCCTATTGTTTTTTTTTTTTACAATCTGCTCAAGCGGATGTTCATTCATAATGTTAAGAAGTTGTTTGAGCTTAATGTCTTGTTTTCTAGTGATGGTTTATGGGATATCCCAGCTCATTTGGTCAAGATTAAGGTTGCCATTTAAGAATCATTGTAGATTTTGCATTTTGGTTTATGCGATCCAGTGAAATTTTAAAACTTATTCAATGGATGTGCCATTATCAGACGGAGGTCGATAACAACTTACAATTAACTTTCTGGTGTTTGTCATATTCATTTGTACCGAAATAGACTCTGAGTCTGTTTGTAGATCTCTGATTTCTTCAAATAGTAATTTAAGTTTGTTGTTACTACAACAAGTATACCGGTGCCCATAGCCGGTAAGATTTTTATCGCCTAGAGGTCGGTCTTTCCTATACCAAGGTCCTGTAGCTGTTAATTTCGGCGTGATTTGTCTTTTGTGGAGGTTCGTGTCATTGGCAATCATATATATATACCGCATCTTCTTTTTTATGTATAATTTTATTCCTTTTCAAAATAGTCCTGTCTTATTCTGCTTTTAAATTACTCATATCAATAATATTTTAGCGTAGTCTATGTACAGTACTGCAGCACTGTGATTTTATTGGATTTGGCAATTGTACAAAAATTCCTATAAAAGGAAATTATGTTACGCGCCAGTGATTGGCTCTATGTAATAAATATCGACCACAATTGAGGCCGTCTATATATAAATTGACATTTGATAAACACCAATAAATGTTACTATAAATAAAATGTGTATTCAAATTATTGTTGGTTGCCAAACGTCACGTGGTTAGAAAATGGCGAATTTCTGAAGAATCGGCTGGCAAAGATCTAATGTATATCAACAAATAGTCAGATTTATTCACTTATACACTCGTATCCAATAACACACCGTTTCGATAAGGTAAATTAGATGTTGTCCGGTGTTGTACTGTTTTAAACTACTTGCACTTCCAGTTTTATAAAGAATAGCACACATGAGTTTGCTGAATACACGATACAACGTCCCAGAAATCATAATATTACTGAATTTAAGAGACTCTTAACCTGATATCAAAGGTTATCTACATGAATACAGGTGCATTCACAAGTAACACACCTTAAATTCATACACGGGGTCACCTGGGTATAAATGTTATGTCGAAGTACATAGTAAATATTTGTGACCTATATAAAACCGTGTTTGCTTACCGAGTTTGACTCCGGTAATTACAATTTTAGGGATTTGTACTGTTCCCTTGGGCTGTTGAGGGGCAACAAATGTTATGGTTCATAGAGGATCTAAGGGAAGTTATGATTTATGAAAATTATATTTTATTGACTTGTTATATAGGAAGATGGGGTATGTGTGCCAATACACCTTATCGCTATTTGTCCGCCATTACTGAAAATCACACAGGTTCCCGTAAAATTTTGACGTCATACAACAAAATAACTGACGCCACAATGGAAAAGTGATTGTTGTATGCGTCAAAAGTTCAAGCGGCCGGGTCAGCCGGGATTAGCGATAAGGTGTATGAGAGAACTCTCCATCCAAGTAAAAATACACCTTATCGCTATTCCCGGCTGACAAGAGAATCTGTCCTGCTTGAACTATTGATGTCATACAACAATCACTTTTCCATTGTGGCGTCAGATATTTTGTATTATGACGTCAAAATTTTACAGGAACCTGTGTGATGCCCAGTAATGGCGGACAAATAGCGATAAGGTGTATTTAAAAAAGTAAATCATTATAGGTCTGAAAGCTACGGCTTTCAACATGGAGCCTTGGCTCACACCGAACAGCAAGCTAGGCCACACTTAAAAATATTTTGGTTTGCCCAAACCCTACCCAAAGATTGAGACAGTGGGTAGGTAGGTAGGCATTTTCTTTTTTTATTTCAAAAAAAGAAATTGAAGTATCAGATGTTTATTAGTCTTCATGCCTATTTAATTAAAAAAAAAATTCTTCAAATCAGGACAATAAAAGAATTTGAGTAGGGACCTTTTTTCTGGGTAGGTAACGTTTGGGCAAACAAACCTATTATTTATTATGGCCTTATAAAGAGCCCCAAAAATTACTAGTGTATAACCATTCAAACAGGAAAAGAAACGGTAAAATCTATTTAAAAACGAGAAATGCTTATGAACCACATTCCTGACTTAGGACAGGTGCAAACAATGGCAGCAGGATTAAACGTTTTAATGTTACCAAACCTTCTCCCTTTTCTGAAAATGAAACTAGTATAACATCAAAACATAGAAAGACACTGTAAAATATCAATTGGAAGGCTTAACTCAATCAAAAAACGTAGTAATGAATACTATAGTTAAAATGCATTGCCATTCCAATAAGGCAACATAATCCAGTGTGTAAATCATGTTTTTCCCTTTCTTAAACTGGACTGGTAATTTTTTGGCTTTTAAATTTAGGGAGTTACCATTTGATTTTTTTGGGGGCTAGCTAAGATGAAATGATTTCAGTCCTGCCTTTGTTTGTTCGTTTGTCCTGACTTTTTTTACATATATTATCATCCCGCTTTTTTATGCCTCTGTAGCGGTGGGGGCCGTCTGTACGTTCGTATGTCCCAAAGTTGGTTTCCATTCTCTAACTTTGATTTGTCTCAATCAGATGTTTTGAAACTTATACACGATGCTTATTACTACAAAACACAGACCAAGTTTGATTTTTGGAGGTGTCACTTTTAATGTTCTGGAGTTATGCCCCTTTACAAAAGGAAAAAATCTGATTTTTTTTTTTCTGTTCTCTATCTTAAGTTTCATCCTGAACATGCATGAAATATTTGCCACTTGACATTAAGTAACCAACAATCAATCTCAGTCTGTGTCTTCGTCGTCCGAAGACGCATTTAGTGTCCAAACAATAACTTTAGTTTTAGTGAATGGATCTCTATAAATTTTTACAAGAAGGTTCAATACCACTAAAGGAAGGTTGGGATTGATTTTGGGGATTATGGTCCCAATAATTTAGGAATTAGGGGTAAAAAAGGGGGCCCAAAATAAGGATTTTGTAGTTTTCAAACAATAGGATGGTTAGTATTGACTTTTTTGGGGGGGGGGGGGCGGGGGATTGGATTAACTTCCCTTATACTACTTGTTAATTATATATAAAGAAATGTCAGGTTTTGGACTAATTGCAAAAAAAAAGGGGGAGGTTGGTAGTAGATTTCACTCTTATTTTTTTCCAATATCTCAAATTCCAAATTTTTGAAAAGTTTGAAGAAGAAAACTTTAATTGCACAATATTACACAATAGATTTGTAAGATCTTAACATTTGTTTTGTGTCAGAAACCCATATTATGTGAAAAATTTGATCAGAATCCAAATTCAGAGCTGTTTCAAGCCTGAATGTTGTATCCATACTTACCCCAACTGTCACTGTTCAGGGTTCGACCTCTGTGGTCATACAAAGCTGTGCCCTGCGGAGTACCTGGTTCTAGTTTACAGACAATAACTTGTGTTTAAGTGTATGGATCTCTCTGAAATTATACTACAAGTTTTCTTACTACAAAGGAAAGGCTGGAATTGAGTTTCGGGGTTCTTGCTCAAATGGGCATTTCAATAAGCTGGGGGCCAAAAAAAGGGGCCCAAATAAGCTTTTTTGTAGTTTACAGTCAATAACTTGTGTTTAAGTGTATAAATCTCTCTGAAATTATACCACAAGTTTCCATACTCCAAAAGGATAGTTATGGTGGTTATGGCTGAAATCATTTAACAAATCGGGGCAAATAAGAGGGTAAAAACAAGGATTTCTCTGGTTAAAGGCAATTTAGACAATTTTAAAGCAGTGTAAGGGAGGTTATCCCAATTCCATTTGAAAAATATTATATATACATTGTATATATAATGTCTAAAAATAGCAACAATCAACATTCAATCTATTTAAGCGTGGAACTCTTGTATAGATTAAGCTACAAAAATATTTTTTTGTCATGCATCCGATTTCACCTTGAGAGATGCACACGCCTGATGAAGCTAATTTGTTTAGCGAAATATTGTGTATTTCTATTTAACATCTAATAGAAATTTTTAATGTATTAATTAGCGTGTTTAAGTTATATTCTTAGACATTTATATATATATATCTATTATATTTATATATGAGTCTAAATTGAAAACTACGTTCAAACCTATGATTGCGTTGGATAAAAACCGCAATTTTTATACGTGTGCATGTAAAACAAATTTCGATGTAGAAGGGTCTGAAAACAACACAAACATTTTCCAAAAGAACAAAAAAGTGAAAAAGTATATTTAATTAAAACGCATTTGACTAACAGGTCGAACAACTGATGTTCTTTAACCCAGCTGACTGCCATTGGCGATTGCCAAATAAAATTGATCACAAGATGTAACAAAATGGATCTTAATGTAAATTTAATACTAAACAGAAAGAAAAAAAATTAACTTGTGGCCACGATGTTATGCCACAAACATACGGTGTCAATATTTTTTTAGTATAACCAGATCCGGATTTCGACAATAAATGTCTCTTCAGTGATGTTACGGATCGAAACGGTATTTGGAAGGCCATATAAAAAGTACCCTCATTTTTAGATAAACTCGTGAATTTTAAGAGTCAATATAGGATGAACGGATCATATAAACCGGAGGGAAAATATGATACAAGCCCAAACGAAAAAATATAAACGAGTCTAAATTGAAAACTAAATTCAAACCTATGATTGTGTTGGATAAAAACCACAATTTTTATACATGTGCATGTAAAACAAATTTTTTTGTAGAAGGGTCTAAAAACAGCACAAACAACATTTTCCAAAAGACCAAAAAAGTGAAAAAGTATATTTAAACAAAACGCATTTGACTAACAGGGCCACATTTAAAAGAATGTCTGTTTCCCCTCCCCCGGGTCTACTCTTTGTAAACAGACCAGGCAGGCAGGTAATTTTTTTTTTCCAACTGGATGTCATGGATGGTTTGACTTGTCCACTGGAGGCCACTTATCAGTTGTTAGTGCTCAATTTGAGTGTTTTTATTTAGATTATCAATCCTTTTGCTTTCAAGCACTATTCAAAATATGCACATTTAGTGCATAAAACTAATGTAGCATTAAAGTGTATATTTACTACTTTCTGATTTGACAATTATTAAAGCTTTTATTAATAACATATTAATATATGTATGACAAGGTTTAGATTCCAAATTGCCATGCTTGTTATACAAATGTACATGTATACTGTATTCAATTCCAGGATATTTACCCTGGCACAAAAATCTCGAAAATATAAAACTGGAAATAACATTAAGAAAATCAAACTTTGCAGTTATTATATATATATGTATTTTATATAATAATACATTTAAAGTGTCTGACTAGAACAAAATGTCTGGTTTGAACAATAGAACACACAATGACTAGAATGAAAAGAGGCACTGAACAAACTTTTATATCAACTGTACTAGATAAATAATTAAGAGTCTGTTTCTTTGAATTTCTTCCAAAATATAGAACTGGAAATAAAAGTTTTTACATATGTACTTTAGTATAAATACATTAAAGTGTCTGACTAGAACAAAACAATCGAACACACAATGACTAGAATCAATAGGGCCAGTAGATGAATTGACAAAAGTCTATTTCTTTGGATTTCTTTTAGGGATTTCTCTTTTCCTGTCAATGCAGGCCTTGCACACTGGTAAAAATATTTTGAATTTTTTAAGTAGTTATGGGTCCTTGGTGGTATAAGGAGATACACATTGTGCACATAGATCCAATCTCCCAACATTTGAACCATAGTACGTGAACTCAATGTGTGTGGTGCAGGACATCTGGAGTCTAACAAAGGCTTTACCATGAAGAACATCTCCTGTAAAACAAAGACACAGTTTGTATGTAGTTTTGTACAGTGTGTCAGAACATATTCCTGGATTAGATCCTTGACCATCATCTGTAGTTAAATTGTTCTACAAGTCGTTCCATGTGCACCTTTTTGAAAAGCTGTATAATCTATTTACCACAATGGGTAACACCTTTGACGCGTCCTTGTACTTATTCGTACAGAAAACGACAATGCGATCTTGTCGCCCATCTTTCAAGTAGACAGTTTACCCTCGATACATACCGCTAAATTGATAGATAACTCCAGAGAGTTCCGGGAAGATTTCCGGTAATATCGGAACCAATATCGGAATGGAAACGAATTATTTTCGGGAATAAAAAAATATTTTTTTGACTTGGGGGCTTATTTTTGACCCGGTCAGGGCGAGGGGAAACAAACATGTTTTTATATTTTGGCCTAGGTTGAACAACTGATGTTCTTTAACCCTGCTGACTGCCATTGGCGATTGCCAAATAAAATTGATCACAAGATGTAACAAAATGGATCTTAATGTAAATTTAATACTAAACAGAAAAAAAAATTTACTTGTGGCGACGATGTTATGCCACATATGTATATATATATATAAATATACAACTCGTCTAAACATCAACCCAACAATGTTAGATCTGTAAATTTGCTTTCCCAAATTTTTGGTTCTTCCCTCGCCGGGATTCGAACCCATGCTACTGTGATATCGTGACACCAAATCGCCTGCACTGCAGCCGTCCCGCTAGACCACACGACCACCTGGGTTCTCAAAAAAGAGCTTTCGCTGGCCGTGTGTTACCTTTCCACGTCAGTTTTAATCTAGCGGCGTACTGCAGTACATGATATATAAGGCATGAAGATGTTATTGTTACAGATCAGCTAAATTATCTATAGTAAAGGATCCTACAAATGAATGTAAGATACAGTCACAGAAAATAATTATATTTATAAGTACGTCTGAGTCAGTGACAACCCTACAACAGATGTATCCATCGGATCGCCATCAATGATGGTGATACATGGCTGTGTACATAATGTATATACAACTCGTCTAAACATCAACCCAACAGTGTTAGATCTGTAAATTTGCTTTCGCAAATTTTTGGTTCTTCCCTCGCCGGGATTCGAACCCATGCTACTGTGATATTGTGACACCAAATCGCCGGCGGGACGGCTGCAGTGCAGGCGATTTGGTGTCATGATGTTTAGACGAGTTGTATATACATTATGTACACAGACATGTATCACCATCATTGATGGCGATCCGATGGATACATCTGTTGTAGGGTTGTCACTGACTCAGACGTACTTATATATATATGTTTGATTACCTCCCTTACACTGCTTGAAAATTATGAATTAAGAAATGATGGTTGTCTTGAGATGATTAGCTGTAATTTTGTTTAGAAGTTACATGTACTATTAATAAATATTAATTTTAACCATGACTATGTTTGTTTGTTATATTTTAATATTTTATGATTAATTTAAATGAGTAGTTACTTTGCAAACTCCATTAGAAATTTGAATTGAGATTATTTTTGGAATAAGGGAAAGGGGAGTTGAAAACAAATTGGAGGGGGAAAAGAGGGGGGTTGTAAATAAGAATTTGTGTGTGTGTGGGGGGGGGGGGGGGGGGGGGGTTACAATTTTTCTCATTTCAGATATTTTAAGTTCATTAAACCACATTCATTCTGTGTTAGAAACCTATGCTGTGTCAACTATTTAATCACAATCCAAATGCAGAGCTGTATCCAGCTTGAATGTTGTGTCCATACTTGCCCCAACTGTTCAGGGTTTCGACCTCTGTGGTCGTATAAAGCTGCGCCCTGCGGAGCATCTGGTTAAATTTAAGATTATAAGTTTCTAAGTTATGAAGTTTTATTCATTAAAAAAAAGGTTGATTTTCCAGTGTTCGAATAATATTAAACTCAAAAATACTTTCAGCAGTTCTCATTAAATTTTGGAAAATTGTTTATATCCATTGATGTAAAGTCCCTTTCAGTTTTTATAAATTTTAGATTTTACACTTCTGAGTTATGGGATTTTATTCACTAAAAAGGGGTGATTTCCTAGTTTTTGGACTGTACCTTTAAAGTGCTTTGAGCAGTTTTCATTAAACTTTGGTGTCTGATTTATATCAATTAAGATAACCTCACAAATTTCTAATAGGACATTGAGAAGTTATTGAACTTTATTCTTAAAATATGCTACGACCGGACATATCATGAGTTCATGGCGCAGCTGTTTATTGTAAAACTTGATATCTTAAATACGGGTGCTAAATCTTTGGTTCTAGAACCTTTAATTTAAGTGGTCAATTCAGTTAATTGGATTCCATGACTAATTCTTGTGTCTCTTCCCTTTTCAGACTCATCCTCACTTTAAACTTTTGTTGCCTTTCGGTATAGATTAGAAACATATATTATATTATTAATTAATATAGAAGAACATGGTATACATGTAGAGACCCTCCCTGTACACCCTCTCTAAGTTAAGGAAATGTGTTTTGATTAAATTTATTTCACATTTTGCTATTCCTCTACTTTGTTTATATGTTGATCTACATATATATTATTTCTTTATATAAGAAAATCAAAAATAAATTAAAGATTTGTTTTTTTCAAACACGTCGCGAATGTTAGATTTCCACTAAACTTCAGGAAAGTGGTAATTTGTTATTTGCATATTTATTTTTACTGTTGATAATTCTAAACTTCTATAAACATGTATGATGTATAGGTTAAACAAAGTCACCTACTCCTAAAATGTATTGTTTATAGTCGGCAAGTTTAATTTAATTCTCATCTAAGCAACTTGACTATAGTCAGGATGTTAATTCTCATCTAAGCAACTTGACTATAGTGAGGATGTTAATTCTCATCTAAGCAACTTGACTATAGTCAGGATGTTAATTCTCATCTAAACAACTTGACTATAGTCAGGATGTTATAGTGAGGATGTTAATTCTCATCTAAGCAACTTGACTATAGTCAGGATGTTAATTCTCATCTAAGCAACTTGACTATAGTCAGGATGTTAATTTTCATCTAAGCAACTTGACATTTATAGTCTGTTTGAGTGTCCATAGCCAGTGTTTCTGGTCATTTATACATTGTACCATTGTAGGATGTTTTTGGTATTTTTATCAACAAGGGTTACCCAAATATATGCATTAGTGCTGATATCCTGTAATAATTATACAGACATTGACAAAAAAAATTTATTCATGTAGAATATATATTAAATGTCAACCAAGAAATACAATGTGACATTAAACTTCAAGTGATTTTCCAGCAAGAATAATTATTCCACTGGGTCTCATCTCTGTTGTCATCTTCCTTCCATGAAATACTGTTGCTAAGAAGTTTTATGGAGGAGATATGCACTCAACTCTTTAGTTTTCCTGTTGTATTTAAATGTCATTTTACATGATTTTAAGATTAGAACCTAAGACCAGATGTTTTAAGGTTGATTATTTGCTGGAAGATCTTAAAATGAAATGGATGATTGATTAGATGTTAGGAATTATAATGGTACATTTTGAGCTATATTTAGAAATTTAATAAGAAAATCGATTTCCTGACATTCCCGTAGGACATCAGCTTCAAATAATTGATTTAATCAAACAAAATGGCATACTGTATATAGAGAGAAATAACTTAATGACAAATATTTTGTGTTCTTCAATAAAATTTCTGATTGTGGGCAGTGTATCACGTTGCAATTTGGGATGAGTAGTGTAAGCCCACAAATTGTTGCGTTGGTATTAGTGACAGAAAAAAACACGGACTGGGGATTGCTTTATTTTATTTAGGTTGATGACCTAGCCTTTACTTGTATTTTGCCATCATACTATTATTAACCTTTTAGGGTACATTTTATAGACATTCCTAAATATGGAAGTAAACAAAACATTTTTTCTGTATCAATCATTTGCAATGTAATATAAACTTTAGAATAATAGTCTAATTTGCATCTACAACTTTTCTTGCAGACTTGTACAAAAATAATAGTTTGCATGGTTAGTTATTTTACAAGAAACAAAATGAATTTCATTACCAGATATCCTTTTATAATATCTGACATTTTCTTCCTGCAATTTTAATGAATTAGTAATTTTACCATTGTTTTTGGTTTATGGCATATGTTGAATGAGATTTTCATATCATATATAGTTTATTATTGCAAATATGCTGTTTGAATTCATGAATGAGGTTGTTGTGTGGAAATGCTTAGAGGATTAATTTTACCAAAAGTGGTTATGCTGAAACTGCAAGTCACTTCAATTACTCACTTTGTTTTAAAGTGAATGATATTATAAAAGGATATCTGGTAATGAAATTCATTTTGTTTCTTGTAAAATAAATATTTTTTGAAACCACCCTTGAAGCAATAACCCTAAAACTCAATCCCAGCCTTTCCTTTGATATATCGACCCTTGCATTACAATTTCAGAGAGATCCATACACTTAAACACAAGTTATTGTCTGGAAACTAGAAAAATGCTTGTTTTTGGCACTTTTGGGCCCCCAATTCCTAACAGGTAGGACCAACATCCCCAAAATCAATCATAACCTTCCTTTTGTGGTATTGAACCATCTCAAAAAATTTCAAAGATCCATTTCCTTTAACTAAAGTTATTGTCTGAAAACCAATGTGTCTTAGGACGACGACGCAGACAACATCATCCTAAGACACATTGGTTTCCAGACAACAACTTTGGGGTGGTTTCAAAAAGTTGGGGGAGGGGGGGGGGTTCCCAATGTTTTAAAGCTTGCTTAAGGGATTCATATTTTTTTTCTTCAAATTTTTTCAAGAAATCTTTAATTGCACATCTATTGTGCAATATATTTGTAAGATCTTTGACCACATTTATTTTGTGTCAGAGACCTATATTTTGCTTCAAGTTCCTTACTCTGTCTTACCAATAATTATAAATTTTGAAAAAAGAAAATCTCTGAAAGTTTTTTGATAAACATCAAAATGAATAAATTTATATATGCGTGTATATGTGGTAGACAAAACATAATTGCACATAATAGAAAAAAGGTTAAACAGGTGGCTCATTATGGGTCAAGGGTCAAGATAGCTGTAAATTTGAACTCTTAAAGAATTTGATGTTTATGCTTGTCATACTCATTCTATTTTAATGGCTTTATTTTAGCCTAGTGCAATTAATGAATACAAAGAACTGTGTTAATTTCAGAATTCTAATTTTATATACAATCTATTAATGATGAGTAGATTGTATTGTTGCATACACTAATAAATAAGGCTGCCTTTAATGTTTCAAGTAAATGTTTCAAATCAGGTCATCACTTTAGCTGGTATTTGGTTTCTAAACTTGGACTTAAAAAATCAATATGCTTAAACAGACTTTACCATAAATATCATGGTATAGCACAGCGGAGATTTATTAGATGTTACTAAAAATAAACAATCTTCTATACTTTTAATTGCAGATGAACATTTGATTGGCTATCTTCACAGTCCTGTTATGTAAAGTAGTGCCTGTCTACCAGTGACATTAAGAAAGCTATATATAATACCATTTTTTTGGGATAGAAGTCTATGGTACCAAAAAGGTTTGGATGATAGATCCGTCATTATGTCGGCTAATAATTACCCATGTAAGTAAATGCTTAGTAGTATGTTATTAACTGAAAAAATTCTTAACTAGTATGTTATTTCTACAAGTAATAATGGAAAGTTAATTATTGGTAGATGCAAATAATGTCTTCACTCTTCTTTGCAAGTTAATTAACTGTAATAATTATGTTTTAGACAGTTGGGTCTGATAAGAAAAAAAATATATATCCCAATTAGAATTTCTCAATAGCATAGCTCAACTGACCAAAGTGTTATCTTTTGCATAACCTGTCATTTGACGAGTTAGGTGATGTTTCTGCATCCCACTGGTGTTCAGTGGTTTCAAAGGCAAGTGGTTTGGTACACAAATGTACCTCTGCAACTAGTGTAAGCCATTTTATATGCTGTTCAGTGAAATTAAACGACTGAACGAAAAAGAATTAGACATCTTAATATTTTGGCGGGGTTTGGCCTAGGAAGTGGCGATATATTACAAATGTATTACCCAGGTTGAATTGAATATTTTACACTGACTCCCGTAAGTCAAGATATTACATCAAAATTTGTAAAAAATTGTATTTTTTTTCCATATTTGAATGGAATGGCTTTCTATAGACAATTGAAACAAAAACTGTTTTCTTAAAACGATGTCACTTTTGAGTTGGAGTTGTTTCCTATTACAATCTTCATTCCACTCATGCCTGCGTCCTCACTCAAGCAGCCTCACCTATGTAAGCCTACTCTGACTTTATAACTTTACAATGTTTTACCAGCAGAGAATTGTCAGCTAAATAGCATAGATATGTTCCACTCTGAAAATATTATTATTGCATGTCAGAAAACGTTGATGTTTTAAAAATAGATGATCACAGTACTGGTACATGTATTGCAAAAAATAAAGCTTACAATTTATATAAAAAAATCTGATTAAGAATAGTAAACTGGGGGAATATTATCAGTAGTTACGATATATGGAAAATTAAAAAAAAATTAAGGAAAGCTTTCCATTAATATCCATAAATTTATCGTGGTAAATTTTCAACTGTGAAAGTATTTGTAGATTTGAAGGCTACAGGTTCAAAGAAGCCGCTTGCTCTGTGAATCGCCTGGAATATTTTTCTATCAATGTTTTCTCATTTCAGATATGAATAGGAAGTTAATGTATAAAGGGAGTGTTGACTCTGGTTTTCAAGAACCTATAGGTAAGTCTTCTGTCCAAAATACGTTTTCAGCCTAACAGCTGAATTTTTTGTTGATTATAAAAAGTTCAATCGCTGAACCAAATTTGTGGGTTCAAATGATGAGATGAAATCAATCTGGCTTCATTTAGATCATATTTTTTAACAATCTTCAGTCAAGTTGATGCATTGTCATTCCATGTATTTATATTTTTGAAATAATTAAGGTCATGTTTTTTTCCAAACTAAATATAATGATATCTTGACCATTAATCTGTTTGAGATGCACATGTTAGGTCAAGCCCTTTACCATTGACTTTTACTGTTTGTTCTATTATAAACATAGAAACAAAAGCCATATTCCTAGGAAAGGGGGGAGGTTTGAGCACTCACAACTTGTGGACCTTCTTTATGCACCAGTATATATATATATTTATATATATTTATATAAATTATTGTAATATTTATTTATGTTCAAGTGGATGCATCCTATTACAATAACCCCTACCATTCTGCCAGGAAGTGGATATGGTAACTGCTAAATAAAAATCCACAAATACATGCTATTAGAAATTCATCTTTTACTTTATAATAACTTTGCAAGTTAGCATCATTTTGCAGCAGATGGCAAAACAGGGATAGTAATTATGAAATAGCTTTAGGTGCAGGAAAGTAATTCCATGATAATCCACCCACTTTGCAGATGTGAAATGACAATAGTACATCAGAGTAGGCTTTATACGGTTCATTCTCATTTATCCAACTTTTTTAAAATATAGGTAGTACAGCTAAAAAAAAAGTTGGATAGATGAGATCAAAGGTAATCAAGAACAAAGGGTTTTCCAATTAGAGTTTGGTTGAATGACAGGTGAAAAATAAGACTGAAAATTATACCAGGATTAAATTTTCTGTAGTGTTATTTAGATTAGCATGTTAAAATGTGCAACTGACATTTAGTTAATGTAATGTAAATCATTTGAAAGTATTTTTAAGTTATTTAACCGTTAACTAAAATGTGAATTGGATAGAAAAATATCAGTTGCACTTTTATTCATGAAGGGATTTGTCAATGAGATGGAGCTTTTTTTGTATATTAGATCCTCTTCGTTCATTTTTGTCTGTTCTTCTGTCCAAATGATCCAAATAGGACAAAATATAAGTTGAATACGTTTTACTACACAAAGACTGAACAGAACAAAATTCACAAAACATATATGCATACATATATATAAAAAAAAGCACACGCAATTCTAGAACAAAGATTATAAAATACTGGCACAGTAATATCAACCGCACACCGTGACTAAATGAATGTTCAGTAGATTCACACAACATACAATGGCATTAAAGAAATGTCCACTATAGATACACACATCATACATTTTTTTTATTAAATCTGTAGCCTGCAACTGCTAGGTAGTGACCTCTGTCATGAGGTATTAGTTGTACTCTTACTTGTGCGTTTGCCATTTGTGCAATAATGAAATTTCGGATTAAATGGCTACATCTATAATACTAAAATTACGAGGTCCAATTTGTCAGCCGTCATCGGGTAAAAACGACAAATCAAAGAATTCAACTCTATATATAACTAATATAGGACAATGGTGTAGATTAAAAATTACACCACTCCAGACCCTTTTTGTTTTCCACATAATTAATATTGCCAATAATTAACAAGTTCCGGGTCTATAAATCCGATACCGATACCAATAGTATATTCACCTGTTAGCTATTACCTTATCTGTGCGTTCCGCATTTGACAGGCGCACCACCAAACGGTGTATTTAGGATTTTGCTATATACACGGGTCATAATCAAAGGGCTGACACTACTAAATTCAATCATTGTCAAATTGTTCACTATTGTAGCTTTATTCAGCAATCAGCAAGACTTTCTAAGATAACTAATGTAGGACAATGCTGTTGATTAAAAAATACCCCATTCCTGGATAGCCTGGACCTTTTGTTCCAGGTCGACGGGTTCAAACAGAAAGATTTGAAGGCAGAGAAAACTGTGTATCTTATAATCGACATGACTTTATCAGATGACAATACCAATTACTAAAATAAGGCTTAGGCATAGTTATATACTTTAATTCAGTCACGGACCCGCGATATCACGGGTGTGTACTTGTATATACTAACCATGAGCTTAACTAAGAAATATTCTTTATAAAAATAGAGTTCATTCATTCATTCATTCACATGTTTTGGAAAGATTGCTGAGTACTATTCCATAGTTTTAATTTTTAACACTTGGAGATATGTGATTGGGTTGTGAAAAATGTTTAGATTTTTGCATTGATGAGCAAATATGCTGAACACGAACAATGATTAATTTGGTAATCACTTTGAATCAGCACCACAAATAAAAGTTAACAAGTCTAAAAAAAAGTAATAAACACATCATATTTACTCAATAAAATGTTAATATAAAATTATTATTGATTGTGGGTTTCTTCTGTATAAAAGATTCAATTTATTCAAAATATACTAAATTTTATTCAAAATATACTAAATTTTATTCAAAATATACTAAATTTTATTCAAAATATACTAAATTTTATTCAAAATATACTAAATTTTATTCAAAATATACTAAATTTTATTCAAAATATACTAAATTTTATTCAAATATAAAATGTAAGAAGTTTACTATAGCCTATATTTTATGTATATATTTTTTAAATAATATAAAAACATACAGGAACAAATTTACTGTCAAATTATAGAAAAAACACCTTATAATTACTAAACAAACAACTCAATAATTAACAAAAATAAAAGTTGGCTAAATGAGAATGCCTTATTTTAAAAAGTTGGATAAATGAGAAGACACCCTTTATACCTATATATTTGACACCTTTAACATTGATACAACACAAAGTATAATGACATCATCAACACAAGGTTTATCATTATTGATGGGTTTATGGCGTGAATTACGTATCTTACATGTATCACTCAGTTTTGTGGTTATTGATGTTCACCATATACATGACATATTAAAGATTGTCACAACTATCACAGGTTCTAACTGATTAATTAAGTGAGTTGGTTAACATAATAAAGTAAATAACCCTAACAGTTTTCTGGATTCAGTTCTGTTCTTTGGAATTGCAGACTTTTTATAAGCTATTATTCTGTCTTTTTGTGTCAAGGTGTATATTTAATTACTATCTTGTTTTAATAGGATTAAAATTGTAATATGATGGAGTGCATAGCCTTAACCAATCCCATTTTAAGCTTACCTGAACCACAGTGTTAATAAGAACCATTGATGTCATTAGGCATTTTGTCATGTATTGTCTGTTGTATTTTATTTTAGAAAATTCTAGTTCGATTGGGACTTGATTTAGTTGGCATTATTATTGTGGAGTTAACCAATAGAAATTTATGTTTGATTATCGGGGTGATAGACCAGCAAAGCCACTGTTATAAAATAAAACAAAATTCTGTGATTGCTTACAAACTTTGAGAAAATGATACATTTCTTTTTACAAATGTACAGTTTATTAGTTCATAACAAAGACTTTTCATTTATATTTGTTGTTGAATGTTCTATTTGTAGTGTTTTTCACTGTTGTGACTTTCAACTTAAGGTGACTAATTTAAACCAACATCTTACTACAACCAACTTATTGCATTTCCTTGTACATGGATGATATGTTCAAAGTTTGACTGCTACAGCTGTTATAATTTGTACAGTAACACTGTATTTGATTCTGAGATATGTGCCCATTTTTGGTTGAATAGTAAAAACCTTTCCTAACATTTATATTTATAATTAGTATTTGAGAGAACACTTCAGGTGAAAAAAACTTCCAAATTTTATAAATAATGGAGCTATGGAAATCTTCACAACATATTCAACAGCCAAAACAGCTGATGACATATTCTTCGGGAATGACTATGTTAATGATTTACTTAATTCTGACTTATTATTAAAATATTTTGTTGACTTTATAAGAGTTATTGCCCTTACTTGTTATGATCGCCCCTTCCATATCCTTTAGACCAAAGAGTTCATATGAGATTGTTGGGGCTTGTTAATCAAACAGTATGTACTTATGGTCATACCGACCAATGATAGGATTTATTTCAATGATATTTCTTTAAATTCAGAAATTATTGCATGCATTATATTATTGAGATCTGGACATGACAGACTAAAAAGTGAGAACTTTTTGCAATTAGAGGAAAAGTTGCATACAAATGTATGTATGGGATTTCAGAATGAGAGTTCTTATTATTGAGAAACTCACCCATTTACATTTGCATTATTGACAATAATAAAAACCTTGCAATAATTTCTGAATTACAGTAAATATCTTTTAAGATATGTTACAGAGTTAGTTCCCTTTGCATGTAAAGGTACTTCAATGCAGTAATTACATTTGCTTGTAATGATGAAAAAGCTGCATTACAATCAGAAATAGGTTAATAAATTCAATGGATATTCTAACGATAAGGTTTCCATACCTTGGCAATTTTATGTAGATAATTGCATAACTAATTGTGGAATGGATGATTACTGAACAGTTTTTATGGAGGCCTGAATTCCTGTAGAAAAATAATCATGCTACATGCAGCAGCCAGTGTGCAGCAAACAATATTGATTTTTGATAGTGATCATAACTTCTTACAATTTTAGGCCATTCACTCTTAAATTCCTGAATGAAAATTTGTATAGCACAGTGGTTTATATTACATTTCATACATCAACTGACAATTTGCCAACATATTTTACATGAGAATGAAAAGAATAAGTTTTACACTTGCAAACTGCTGTTTTTACAATTGATTTGAGTCACTTTTAGTTAAAAATGTATTTATATATAAGAGAGTAAACAAGGAATTGAAGTTCAGGAGGGGTGAATGAAGTCAAATTAGAACTTTGTTTTGCTATGACCTCTTGAAAAATTGATGTCATCTTTGCTACTTTGAAAATCATCTGATTACTATTGATGAAAGATAAGTTCACACTGTCTTTCATCTATGTGCACAAAATGCTTCTATGCTTATAGTGGTTAAATAATATGAATTTTGTATATTGTAGTTTATATGATATAACGTTTTTTGAGTTTAAAGGTAGTATATTAATGTTTTCTTTAACAACACAAGGCATAAAATCCTCTCTACATTAAAATACTCCTTTTGCTCTTGAATGAAAAGCTGTGATTCACAAGTTACTAGGGGCCTTGGATCAAACCTGTTGGTACTGTTACAAGGATGATTAGATGAGAGACTGTTTGTGTGAATCCAAGATTGAATTTAACTGAATCCTTTAAAAAGTAGTTTATCTCTCCCCCTCTAATTAAGTGATGCATATTGTTTGACACTTATTTGTTGTAATGAATTGATATGTCCAGGCCATGACCCTTTCCTTTTCATCTGTTGATAAATGTTTTTAATGTATGCAGCATTAGAGTACATCATCTTAAAACAATCTGTTCATGTACCATTTGACATTACCTATGACTTCAAGGTCATATTTGAATATTTTTATGACATTAACACATTGTTCTACATCATTCTTCATCTAATGGCAGGACACTTTCATGCTTTATTTAAAACATGAATTTATAGCAGTATGATATTTCCCATTGACTCTACACAGGATATAGCCCGAAAACATTAAAGGGAAGACATGTGTTTGAGTCAACTAGTTTTGGTAACTATTTCTAATAAGATAAAGAGTTAATTTATATCATATAAAAAATGAAATTGCCTTTTAGTTATATTTTGAGTTTCAGGTTTATCATTTTAATACTATAACCCCACTCTATGAGTGAGGACAACATCACTGCAATCACATTGTACAATAAGCCATAAATCCAACAAATATTTTTGTCTCATGTTGTCGGGAACATCTTAACAACTGTTCAGCAGCTTGACAGTTACAAGTAAATGAAAACTTTTTGGTTCTGTCTGACACTTACTTCCTGATTGCAGATACTTTGACTATATTCAGTTGTTGAATGAAAACAAATATGTTGGTCACACTTATCTTAGTAACTATTGAACATATTAACGTTACAATTTGGTGAGCAGTTTGACCGTGATAAGGTGTAACGTAATTATGGCTTTTTTAAGGCTTCTTCCTTTTGAACATAATAACATTATATTTGGTGAGCAGCTTGACTGTGTTTAGTTGTAACATGTTATGGCTTTTAAGACACAACATACTGCTTGATGACGGAATGAAATGACTTTTAATTATATTAAATCAAGGGCTTGGCAGTGGTATGTTGTAGTGTGAACAATTTAAGACAAATGCTTCCTGTTTTCTGGTTCTTTAAATAAAGAGTTAGGGTAATCTTTAAGCATGAACTATGCATGGAGAAATAAATTTAGCAGTCTTATTATATGCCCGTTTACGGGACATATAATTATTTTATATACATGTATTCCAAAATTTTGTAGACTGGATGAATGATAGAAAGCTGAGAGATGTATTAGATATATGAATAAACCAATACTATCACATAACTGTTAACCTTTTGTGTCTGAGGGTTGATGTATTTTGATATTTTCTGTTAAAAATGCAGTTTAGGTGCATGTTTAATGGTTTTGTAACATGAATCGGAAATTCATATACCATGAAAGGTATATTTAACAGTCAATTGCATTTTCATTGTCAAAGCTATCCAAAGTTCACTCAAAATTAAAATTTTAATTAAATTTGAATTCAAGAAAATAAGAATGGAAACAATCTGATTACAAAACAAGTTTGCAGTGCATGTAGATTTCTTGGGAAAGTAATTAAATGTAAAGTATACATGCAAATAAGGAAAGACATTAAGAAAATATAGATCAAATTTACGAAGAAAATATACTGCTATTGAGTTATAGAAACAGTTTTAAGTACACAGTTTTACCATGTTTGATTTTAATTCTTTTTTGTAAGTACAATACTTCAGAATTGATGTTTATATTTGATCTTTTATACAAATATTAGTTTTTGGTTCTGGAGTACCAGTTAAAAGTGCACATGTCCTTATGTGTTCATAAAAAAGTACAAATATTGTGATCTGAATATTCTTCTTCCAGATGCAAAATACAGTGTCTATTTGATAAGTTAGTAAACAAAGTTGTTCAAAGTTCTGTTTTTTATTTTTTTGTCTGAAATTTATATCAGAGGGTATAAGCATAAATCAATTTAATTTTCCAAACTTTTATTAAATTGTAGACAATTAGTATACTGTTGATTCATTTATTTCTGGGGAGCAATTTACATACATTGTGGGAAATAGAATTTTCTAGGATATCTGATTTCATTGTTTTGCCGAAATCTGCATATAAGCCTTTATTTTTTTTACCTTGTTGCATATTTAAATTTGTGGTTCAGGTTTTAACCCACATAATCCACAAACATTGGTATCTCAGGAATAATCATAAATCCACAGTACTGAGGGGCCTGATGGGTCATTTTCGTCTTCGTGATCGACGAATTTTCGGTTATCGTGATCCGTTTTTCTACAGATTTTTTTTTATATATTTTCGTGATCCATGATCATGGAAATTTATTTTCTGTAAATTGTGATTGACAAAAAAATCAACTCGTGAATTGTGATGAGAACCCCCCATTAGGCCTCTCAGTACTATACAAAATTGATTACCAAATAGCAAAAATCATAAAGGGACAGTATAATAGAATCTAAGTTTAACAATGGCCATATATACATAAAGTCTGGAAGCCAACCTAAACTTATACAAGTTTTTTTTAAAGTGAAAAAAATGTGCATTTGTTCCTGCTGTTACATATTCATCATGGTTTATATGGCTTATCTTAATTACATAGAAGATTTACTAGTGCAAAAATTCTTATTTTTAGCTTTTCATCAATATTGGTTTGATTGGATAGATTAATGTGTTCTGGGGTTACTTAACATTGATATTGGTTTTATATCACGCACATATTACAGGAGGTTAACAGAACCTTAACTGATATCAATGTAATATTCAAATGCCTTATTTTCTGTAAACTGTAACCCCTTTGATTGACTCCAAAGATGTGTACCTATCAGCAGTATAAGTTACCCAGCTAAAGTGGGTGTTGTATTTAGATAGCTATACATTGTATGTATGACTTGTTTGAATTGGATGTGGATGGATACCCATGTTTTAAGTAGGGAAGACTACAACCCACTATGAATTGGATGTGGATGGATACCCATGTTTTAAGTAGGGAAGACTACAACCCACTATGCACATTAAAGAACCTTTGAAAAGATCTAGGAAGTCTGGGTTTCTTTGGTTCAATGCAGAATTTCTGCCACACTATAACATACTCATCATTATGTGCCAGTCCCAGTCCTTAATGCCTGTTGAACACCCCCTCCCCCTACCACCACCACCTTTGAAAAGACTTATTGAAGGGAACCTGGGTTTCCTTGGTTCAATGCAGAATGTCTGCCACTCTCCAACATACTCATCATTCAGTGCCAGTCCCTGTCCTTAAGATGGACAGGTTTATATTCATGAGTTCTATGATGTATGAGTACCCAAAATTAAGTTTGATGACAGAATCCTTATGGCAAGATTTTTCTGATTTCCATTTCCCTGAGAGAAATGTCCGAATCCAATTTCAAAGTATTATTTGAATAGAGCAAATAAGTTCCTTCCATTATATGTCCTAACCAAAACAGGAAATATTGCCTGATTTGAAAAACTAAGTCCATTTTAAGGATCCTAGCAACAGAATTTTAACTGAATGATAATTTATCAGACTTGTCATGATCAGAGGGACAGACAAGATTTCTCTAAGACCCTGTTAAAAAGATAAGAAAAATAAATAAGATAGGAATCTTTTACACAGTAGACTTTAAACAGAACTGGCAACACAGTTTTACTAATATTTACATTTTCATTTGAACTTGCATTTGATGTAAAAACATAATCTTTATTTAGGTTATTGTCCCTTTAATCTTATTTTAGGAAAACAATGTTATTATAATCATATTAAAGGCTAATGTGAACTTGGCTGAACATAAATAAAAGTTTATCCTATTTTAAAACATCAAAGTATTGATGATATATTTGATTAAAGAAAATATTAAATGCAGTATGAATTTCTGAATAAGCTTTTTCTATTTCTTTTGAGTAAATATGAATAAAAGGAGTTATGGGATATGTGACAATGAGACAACACTAATGACACATAAACCAAAAGACTTCTTGAGGTCAGCATAGGGTCTTTAACATAGGAAAATGTCTGTATTATGTCTAGAAAAGAACTGGTGTAAGATTTACCTTCAATACTAAATTCATAAAATTTAAGGGGGAAAAAAATATGAAAAACATCTAAACATCTACAGACTTACTCAGGTGGGACATGGCCATGAAGCAAGTTTTTATGCCCCTGCTGTGGCGGAGGGGGCTTTAAGTTTTACTCTTGTCAGTCTGTCCGTACTCTCTATCTGTACAACTGTCCATCTGTGCGTACTGTCCGACCCTACATCTCTAATTTAGTTTCCCTTCTCTAACTTGCCTCAACCATACCTTAAAATTAAACAGAAATAAAAACTATGCAAGCATGTCACTTTGAGTGCTTCTCTTTTATAAAAGGGGGTATGGTAGGGGGGTGGGTGGGTGTGAACTTGCTTACTCGAGGTTATTTTGATTATTCCTGTCTACAACATGTAAACATTTCATATAAATCTTTAAACTTGGTAACCTGCATTGGAATGACTTTTTATCTTATGTTGACTCTTGGGATTGACCTTTCAGTATGTATTAAGTACACTAACATGACTATGTTAACTTAAACTCAGTGTCAAAGGTATGTTTTCATTCAAATTAAACATCTTCAATAATGAAAGTTAATCTTAAAAGAAATTTATAGATAATTAGAAAATATAAAGACACACAAGTAGTTTAGACGTAGAATTTGTCCATTATGAAATGGTGAGCCTAAAAGATAAGACATAGACTGTTAGCAATTTCATTACATAAACAGCCATACAGTTGAAGACCGTACTTAGACCTAGTATAATGGTTTACTTTAACAAATTGTGACTTAGATGGAGAGTTATCACATTGGCACTCATACCACATCTCCTTATTTCTATATAATTCTGACTGTTATTAAACATGAAAATTGCAGAAAAATATAAATGGAAGGGACACATATTTGATTAATAATGTTTTGTTGGTACTTAGACAACACTCCTTTATTATAACCAAGTGTGTGAGGATATGGTATCTGTTTCAATGGTATCTAAACTTCATCAGTCTTTGTAGTTAGCTTTAATCAATGCTGTTAGTTGAGTTTGAATGTTTATATCAGTTTACTTAAACCACGATTTGATGATGACCTATATAAAAAGCACTATTTTATAAATATATCATTGGGCTTACTTGAAATTCTCGGAGTCTTTAGAGCCTAAAATGTGTACTGCCTTGCTGTTTAAAACTTAAAATCAGATGATAAATGTTTTTTTTTCAGTTACAAAGCTGTTTGCATGCAGACATGTGGTAAACATAATCTGTAAAAGTAATCTGCTATAATTAATTGCTTTTTTATGCCCTCGCTATAGCAGAGGGGGCATAATTAAGTTTTACCCTTGTCCATCCGTACTTCTGTACATCCCCATGTTGGTTTCTGTTCTCAAACATTAGTTTGTCTAAACCAAATGTTATGAAACTTAAACATAATGCTTCTGACCACAAAACACAGCTGAAATTTGAATTTGGGTAGCGTTGCTTTTATCATCCTAGATGCCCCTTTACAAATGGAAAAAAGTACTGAATTTTTGGTTCCTATTCTTTTACTTTAAAGTTTGCCTCAAACAAATGTTTAATCCTTACATCAATTTGATGACTGTTCAATATGATTCTATTTCAAACTTAGTTTTCCTGCTTTTCAAAAATAAAGAACAAAAGATTTTTACGGTATCATTCTTAGGAAATGTGGTATAATTAGCATTAAGACAACTAGTTTCAAAAGATTATTAAAATGTTGCCTTTTTTAAACCATGATTGCCTGTTTATCACTTCAATTCTTCCAAAAATATTAAGTTTACGACAACTTCTTAAAACATAACTTTTGTAACAAATTGATTTCTAATTTTAAATTTGAAAGTATAGATCAGCATATTAGATGAGCTGTTTCACAGCACTGACCATGCTTTGATTTAGGTTCTGTATTTAAGTTGATTCTATAATACAATCATCAGAAGTTAGGTTACCAATCCTATTATATATTGTTTGATATGCTGGTTTGTATTCTATTATTAAACTTGATAGACTATGCTCTTTCTACTGGTCTGTATTGAAGAATACATTTGTCACAAGGTTACCAACTACTCTGGCACTAATAAATTGCACTTCAGGGAACCCTTTATGCATTCTTTTACATAATTCTATAGTAAAAATCCATATTAATTTCAATTTTTGTCATTCAATTCTATTTTTGATCATTTATGTAGAAAATGGACATTTTTTTTCCCTTTTCATATAAGAATTCACTCAGTGTCCTCTGCTATTCACAATTTGTTAAATTCATGGTTCACCTTTGCAAAACAAATGAAAGTGCTGTACATTTATTCCCATTATCCCTATTATTGCTTTTATATATAGGCACTTTGATTTTAATTCCTGCTGTAAGTGGGAAATATTGATTTTGTCCTGTCAGTTTGCCTTAGTTTCTGTCTGTTTGTCCTGTCAGTTTGCCTTAGTTTCTGTCTGTTTGTCCCCCAAAACTCTGTCAATGTAAAATATACTTTAGGTTATTCAAGTATGAAACAATGTTTGTCAAAATTGCTAGTTGCACTGTGCAGTTGTTAATAATTCCAATACTTTTTTTAGATTTTGATAAAATTGCTGTGTATGGGAATCATCTACATATGACACATTATGGGTACATGTACTGGGAAAATATTAAAAAAAAAATACATGAAAAGTGTACAGTAAATGTTCAATAAGAAAAATAATTTTTCCATGGTTATTCTTATTTCAATTAATTGTTTGCAGATAACATCTTATTAGTAATCCCTATAATCATGGAAAAATAAACTACTTTATCCTTTTTTACATGTCACTGTATAACTGAGCCCTGTGACTATTAATAAATTATGTCCCAGCTCAGAGCCCTTAACAAAACATAACAATTTGGAACAATATTGTACTAATCATTCTTAATGTGATAAAACTTTTTCTGCAGTACTTAAATATCAATATTTATATATATTAATGTTTTTAATCAAATCTATTTAAAACACCATTCAATTTTTAAAGTGAAATCATCCATAAATATTTTTTATTAAATGAGTTAGGTCAATAGTTGTTAGTTACAGAAAAGTTAATAACACGCTTCAGGGTCACATTTCATATTTATAGGTATTGATATTAATTTTACGTATATTGTTGTCAACCTGAACAGTCATTGAATAAATTTTTCTTTCAACTAGAATATTGGTTAACTCAATTTAACAAGAGAAAAGTCCCCTGCTTGGATGTATATTCACATAGATAAATAATTAACCATTGTTAAAAACGTACATGTGTTTTGTACACAGAATGAATTGCTCCATTTTTAAATAACCTAAAAAAAGACATGTAACATTTCGCCTGAATGAAAGATGAGATGAAAATGGACTAAAGTATATGACAAGAATGAAGAGCACTCAGCTAAATAGCTGAACCAATTTTGATAGTAGAAATAGTAATAATTCACAAATGTTAGTTATTTGCATTAAACCATCTTTTAGACATTAAGATGGTTTTTACAAATCATTTTGTTCCTAGTTTTTTTTTAGGTCAGGGTAGGGTGGTAGTGGGGGGGGTATAAATTGACTACTGTGGATCAATTACTATTGATTCGATACCAATTTTCACGGATTTCATGTGTACAGGGGACCACATATTTAAATTTTCAACGAAATCCAAATTTTCTAAAAAGGAATGTAATTGCAAACTTTGTCAAAACCACAAACTTGAATTTTCCTGAATATTCAAGTTTTCCTCAATCAAGGAAAAATTGGTACCCACAGAAATATATGAAGCCACAGTATAACATTCCCTCCTCTTCCTCCTTATCTTGATCATATTTGGCTATAATCTATATAACTTATATTTTGTTTATGTTAATTATAGAAAAGGTAACCGTGTACTGTTATCATGTATAGGAAACAAGACTTGTAAATTAAATTTCCTTTTAAAAATGTGACCACAAACAATTCATGTGATAAACTTTTATGGCTGACCATTGTTGTGAAAGAGTCAAAGAAAAAGGTGTCCAATATTTTCTGACCATTTCAATAATTTCATGTCACATGCTTGTGATGTATGTGCAAATATGTTTTTAGAATAAATGGTCCTTGTAATGACGAATTCATGACAATCACCCCTAAGAAAACATTGTTTTTCAACTTGTTTCTGTTTGGACTACATCTAAGAACTATTTCCTCAAGGAATGCACTTCCCCATGTACAAGGTGATAGGACTTGCTGCTAGAAATATGTGACATTTACCACATTTACCATCTTGAAATTATGTGAATAGGTGCGGAAAAATATCAGATTTATAATTTGTAATAAAGTTCCTATTACTTGATAATATACATGTATATAAAAGTCCCTATAATTTTTCAAAGCAGAATTTTTCAATTATATCGTATGTTGATGTCCCCAGCTCTTTTGACAACTCTGGTACACCACTAACGGCACTTTCCCTACACACCAGTCACAAAACCCAACTATTCCAGGAAAAAGGTTACAATTTTACCTGTGCAATAATTATGGCAAATTCAGCGCCAGTTCCACTTACAAGTCAATCTGAGCTGCTGCTGAAGATTTAATATATAAAATATTTGACTTAAACCATGTGCAAATTTAAATCTATTACTCAGAACAATAGTCAACATGTAGGAGAAACCTTCCACTGTAAATCTTTACTTATTTTCTAAAGATAAAAAAATAATATGTTCTACTGATTTCTTAGTTTAATCCATTTTGGCATTTATATAAGAGTAAAAAATGAATAAACCACTGGGTATTTCCAATCCAAAATAAAGAGAAAGATAAATGAATTCATTATTTGTTAAATAACTTTCTAAATATATGTTTATATGAGCATTGTGTGCAGGAGTGTTCATACACATGTAGTATTTAAATAACAGGGTTATTTGGGTTATAGTTTGATTATAACTGAATGTGAAGGTCATACAATAAGTAGTTTGGGTGTTGATTCATACACAATACTACACCATTTCTATGTGTTTATTACTCGAGGATTATTACACACTTCTTACAACATATGATGGAGAATATGTAAATATTGGCATCACATTTCAAGGTATAATTCACCTGGATTGGTCATTATTTCTGAACATAATAGCTTTTATATAAATGGATATATATTGACTTTTTACAGACAATTGTTACATAGCATTCATTTACATTTCATGGTGAACTGAAGTCTATATATATATATTACACTGTTTTGGACTTATTTTCCAATATCAACTATTTATTGAAGTCTTTGACATTTACTTGGAAGATCAGAAACTATAACTCTTGGTTTCATACAATTTTCTTGTCTGCTACATGTGTATTTCAACGTAATTAAGATATAGTCGAGGATAAAAGTTTTATTTTAGCAGTGATTGGAAGCAGAAAACGTACATGCATTTAAGATCTGTATTCCTTGTATACACAGCAGTAGAAACCTTATATGCAGTCTGATAAACAAGTCTGTCTGATTAAAAAAAAATATTTATCAAAATTGAATGTTTTTCAAATCTTCATTTTGATGCAATTGAATGTGCGATGGTATAAGATTTCTCTCTGAAGAGTGAATTGTTAGTAAATGGATTATTTATAGTGCTCTGAAGTACTCGACTTAATAAACTATAAATGATGTCGTCAAATGGAGGATTTTTAAACTTTAAATGTAAGTAGATAACTAGTAAGGATAAATATCAGTTTAAGCCTCTGAGTAAGGTTTGATATTCATGATATATAGCATCATGTAAATATATAGATGTAATTAACAATTTATACATAAAAAATATTATGTAGGAGAAGGTCAAATGCAGACTAGTGCCATGAAATATCATTTATCATGTTTAAATTCTAGATGTCAGGTATATATCATAACAGCACATATGATGTAAAAATAAATATTTTTTAGATACATTTTTGTTAAATATTCCTAGTTTAAAAGAGTAAATTTACTTGAAATAATGATATTTTTTATGCATATTGATTAATTTTTCAATTATTAAAGATCAAAATGTTAGTTAGATTTTCCACGTTATTTTATAATTAGTGTCCCTTATGTTTTCCAAGTATATTGGTTCTGTTAGCTATCAGTATTTTCTGGAGGGATCTGAGCTTTGAAAAAATGGAACAATTCCACTACATTTTATATTAATGTTTATTTCTAATCTAGCATAAAAAATTCTGACTTTCAAATAACACATTGCTTGATAAATTGTAGCAGTTATTCTGAGTATTAATTTTCTTTCTATGACTGCAGAGCTTATTTTAAGTGAGTGATTATGTTATTAGAGTGTGAAACAATTCAGTCAATGTATTCAGGATGCAGTACTTTTATATGTAGTGATTCATTGATCAGAATTGTTTACCATTGTTGATCGCAACTCTTGGGTATTTGAATATGAATAAACTATAGAAAGATACACACAGATACAGGTTTTGTCAGGTGAAAACCAGAGTTCAACTTACTAGATATTGCTCTGTTTTATTAAAAAACCTTTTAGTTGTTAGCCATCACTTGAATTGTGTCGTTGTGTAATGTCTATTTTTTATTTCAAACTTTAAACATGTTATACAAAATTAAAAAAAAAAACAAAGAAAAAAACCAACTGGACCAATATTCGTGAATAAACACCAAACTGAGGGGGTCTTGTTTATAAAATTACATTGATTATGCTTGCTGAATTGCTAAAATTGCCATTGTTCCTAAGTTAAAAAACTTTAAATATTCAAAGCCATGCTGTGTTAATACATTTGGAGGCTGATACCCTGAATATAGCTTATGAGATCTGAGAATATCATGTAATTGAGACAGCAATCCTATTTTAATACCTGAGGAGATACCATTCATAATCTTAGAGTGCATTTGTTTCTAACCCAAAATTTTGTCATCGATGACTATCGTTTAGTAAACGTTAAGCTGCTAGAAACAAATACATCGTTTAATAAACTTTATCGACCCCACGTTGTCAGACAGAAATAGACTACACTCACGCACTGTAAACAAACAGGTAAAAGTGCGGGAAATAAATAACCAGGACTTTGTGAAAACAACACGTGCTCGTAAATATTTAAACAACAGATGCAGAAATTTTTTTTATCGTTTACACGTCTCAACGATAAACGATCAACGACTACGCGACTATTTGCGCGTACATCGTTTATGTGAATGATGTCAACGTTGACCAAAAAATGTAAGAAACAAATTGTTAAATGACTATGCGCGTAATCGTTTACATCGTTTAGGTTAGAAACAAATGCGCTCTCAGTCAGTGGAAAAACACTACAGGTATTTAAATCATGCTATCTTATACTTATATGTGGCTATAATTGGAAATAGATAATAGAAAACTTGCATTGTTTGTCATACATTTTTGTTATTCAAGAATTCTGATATTAAGGTTAAAAAATAACGAACAGCAATCACCGATCACTTTTATCATGTTTAGCATTTGACTTGTGATGCTTGTATGTACATCAACATTTATCCAAAAGACCATTTTATAAGTTAATATTTTTTTTTATTGATAAGATTATGGGTAGTGTTGTACACATAATAGATAAGAAATAGCTGTCATGTAATTTTGAGGTGGAAATCTGTTCATAAATCACTTTTCACGCTAGTGAGCTACAGCAAGTGAGAAGAAATAGGCTTTTTAAGAGGACCAGATTTGTAATGTCAAGTGACACACATTATACATGTTATAAGATAACCATGTATACTACATGTATTATGAAAAAAATTGACTGTCAGTATATATAGCCAAAAAAAAACCAATTCAGAACAATCAACCCTTTCTGAATCAAGGCTTCTGGATTATTCACCATCTTAAAATAGATATGATGCTTCTTCATGAAAGAAAATATCTTGTGAATTTAATCATAAAATTCAATGGTTCTATTTTTGACCCATTCAATAGATTTTCAAGAAAAGTTTTTTTAGATAATTTTTTTTTATATATATATGAATGACAAAATGATATTTGTATTATAGTATTAAGCAACAAATAAAAATGTATTGATAGTAATCAAAGTTGTCACACACTTAACCACAATACCAATTAGTTAGATAAGTACAACTGAAGTACATGTATGTAGATAACTATTGTGTCCTCTGACAGTCAAGTTCTAGTTACACATAGGAATCATGTTATGTCTTATTGTCATATCCTTCATTCCATGTACATGAAGACTCATAAAGAAATCTGACATAATTCACCAACCTACATAGTTTTCTACAGGACCTTAGTTTTTGCACCTGCTAATTTAGTTCTTGATTAGAGTGTTTTGTTGGGTTTCTAATAACAATGAATATATTAAGTTAGCACTGTCTGTTTGTGTCATATTAGAAGCTGAAAAAAGCAGCTACACTCACATCTTCATAATTGAAGACTTACTTAAAAAAAAAGATATATGATAATTGAAATAAATTAGTCTATTTTTTGCATATACTTCTTGAAGGCAGTTCAACAACTTACTACGCTCAAAGTCCCACACTCATACATCCATTTGTCTGAAGTAATGCATGAAAAGAAAAGTCAGTGAATTACATGTAAATATTTATCACAACTGCCCTGTAGCTATGTTGTAATTAGGTAAATAGTGTAATTATCCTTTTCTTCCCAGATATAAACTCATTGTAGACACATTATTTATAAATATACCATGTACATCATAGAAGAAGATATTGTTCATCTTGAGCATAAAAACAAAAAGAAAGGTATACATTTTGACACCATTATTCATTACATTAAGTATTTAACTGTACATCTAGGGTAATCTAGGTTAAGTACTGGGTAAGAGGGGGGATCAAGAAGCTTTCCATATTTTATATTATTTGGCAATGCTCTTCTGAAACCACAGAATGCTGTTTGTCTCTTAATGTGTAGAGAAGTCATAAGATTTCCTGACATCTTGAGAAGCAAATGACCTAAATATGAATGATGAATTATATATTAACGGGAAAATGAAAATCATTTAAGCACGTCATAGTAAGTATTACTGATGTGTCTCTGAATGGTTTGTAATTGGTATTGTGTATGACAAAAGTTGTATAAGGCTGATACCATTTTATAATATGTACTCAATCAGCTGTGGGACAGGTAGCAAAGTACTCCAGAAGCTCATTATACTCTGCCAAAGGTTCCATGATACATTCCTTGTATTGGATCCATACAAGTTTTAAAATATACTTTTTCAAGAGGTTCAAGATCAATTTTCTCATTACTGCACAAAGATTTCTTATAGCTTATTATGATTTAGAAATATAAGAGGTATTGAACATTACTTAATAAACTTTAAATCATGTGTGTGCTTAAAGAGTACTGGGTATTGGACTGACTGCCAGGTTCAAACTGTAATAATTCTGAATTATGACAAAACAGTTGGATTTGTGATAGCTGTTCACTATGGATTATAAACTGAAATGTTTTGGTCTTTACAGAGATGGATTTAGGGGAGGGGGGCCCTCTTTTGTCAGAAAAGTTGATTATATTGGGAATCACTGAAGCATGACTTGAACCTCTTAGGCAGTCTAAGGGCCCCAACTTACGAAAATTTCTTGATCCGCTACTGTCTTATGTGTTGTTGGTTTCAGTGGTTGAAGTCATAAAACTTTGCTCAGTGCTTTGAGCACAAAAATCATGCTTGAAACACAAAATATAGTAATTTGATTGGTTGATTCTTGAGTCTGAGTACAAAAATCATGCTTGAAAGTTTTATGACCACAAGACCAGGTATTCTAGCACTCTAAATCCAAGTTTCTGCACAACTTCACCTATTGACTTTTGGGAGAATAATTTTGGTAACTTGTTTCTCTAAGTTAAAGATTACCTTGCAATAAGAGTTTGTGAGGTATTTGGAGGGCCTGTTGCAGGACAAAATATTTGCTGCTTTTACATATACCCTCTTTTTCAAGTGGTAGTTCATATTTCCTGCTGTCCATTCTGGTTGACCTACTTTTCAGGAACTATTTTGACAGTTTTTGATATGCATGTGATATTTGTCACTGGAGACCGGACTGTTACATGATAATTGTTAAGCACCCTTTAAATTCTGTTTTTGTGGTTAAAATGTAATATATGTACATAAACAAGTACATGTAGTACCAAAAGTAGACAACCAGACTATGTTGAAGTTAGAGTGGTCATTAAAAAAACCCAGAATAATTCATATCTTAGGTAAAAATAATGGTTTTAGTCCTGATGAATAACCATTAGTAACTTATTTTCTGTATCATCTGTATGGGACCCAAATCATAATTAAAAGATTTTAGTATCTCTATTATGTAACCTTGAAATTTTAAAGCATTTGTTCAAAATTCAATGTTAAATGATAATAAATAAGTTCAACAACATTTTACTCTATAGAGCTCTTAGCTATATTTATCATTCATAGAAATTAATTACATTTTGACGATAATTTTTATTTATAGGATTTTTACTATAATCCTCTCTGTGTTAAGTATGGCGACATATTGCGTTAAGTTTAATATAATGTGCAGTATAGTCTGATCTTTCTGAATAAATCAAATATAAAAGAATAATCACATTTCTTAGTGGCAGGGAACGAATACATCTGTAGTTATGAAATGTCAATTGTGACGTCACCGAATCGTTAGACTTTTCAGGTTTAGTGAACCGTACAAGTTATATTAAGTTTGTTTTCTTATAAGATTTCCAATTATTATAAGCTAGTTATTTTTATACTGCAACCTTGAGATTGATTCTTTTCTGGGACTACAAAGGTCAACGCTCTGTGTAAACATACTCAAGGACTTCCATTAATACCCGATATTGAAAAGTTCGTCAGGGGATTTGACATAAAAAAGCTTGTTGATAATTACAATATTGAACAGACATGAATTATAAGTTATTGAACAATTGGCTGGCGGGGGATTAGAATGGCAAAAAATACAACCTTTGATTAACAACAATTATAAATCTTTCAGTTAATAGTTCCATGATAATCTAAGATAATCATGATAATATCTTAGTATTATGATGTTCTTAAATTGTGTTTGAGATAAATTGCAGAAAAATCAGGTTATACGAAACTTGTCATAGGCTTTATTTGGAAATATAAATTCTTTTTTTCTGCTGGTTGTTAGGATGCATTATTTTACTTTATTGGTCATTTGACACTAGAGTTTGGTTTCAGTCTACTGTTTGGGTTAAAGGTTGGCTATTTGGGGTGTTCAGTTTAAGGTTTAGGGTAAGGGATACTGTTTGTTCAGGTATGGGTTAAGGTAGGTCTAGTAAAGCTCTTTACGATTTGGGACCCCTAAAGATAATGAAGGCTGTTAAATGCTACATGGAATTTTCAAAAAAGTATCTGGTGAGTCTTTGAAGCAAAATGATAACTTTTTTTATATTTAGTTCTAAAATTAACATTTCTTATATAAGAGTTCTAAAATTAACAATCAGATAGATTTATCAAACTTGAATAAAATTAGATGGTATAAAAACATGTACTAAATTAGTTAGAAGAGTGGAATATTTTGGCAACTTTTGTAAATTTTGGCAAAAACAAGGTGTTTGATATAATGTTTTTACCAGTTTCTGTTGGGTTGTCTGTGTATACATATAGATCTCTGTGCTATAAATAGCTGTAGTATTTTGTATGATAGTCTGTAATCATTAAGCCAGAAGTGTTAATGAGAATTTTTTAGGACTGCTTCCTTGTGGAAGGTGAATTGACTGACGTCACAGGAGACTTGACAGAGGTCAAACTACAACACACATACTCTGACCTCCTGTGGTATTCATCTTGGAATGTTAATTATAGTCTAGAAAGTTCAATACTTCTTAACCAATTGTCTTACTTTTTGGTATCCTAAAATAAGATGTTTGTGGCTGAAAACAGTTCTGTTAGTATCAAAATAACAGTGAATTGTTATGATAAGTCAGTTTTGATGCTTGGTGCATGTTTAATTAGCATTTGGACACATTTAATAGTAGTTAGACAGACACTGCTGTTTATAGACTTTTCAGAGGTACTGTTCTTATCCTTTTCAGAGGTAAGAAGTGTCAAATGATTTTATACTTGATTTTAAGTAATATTTGGTTCTGCTTCAGAAGATAGCATTAAGGTATGCACTTCCTTAATAGAGAAAGTTATGTCAGTAGATGATAGTTATATTGTCTTTTAAACAGCAACTCAGGTGAACATGCATTTTTTAGAAGGTTATAAGATCGTAGTGCTGTTGCTAACATTTGGCATCAAGTGTCATTTTTCCTGGCCTATCAAGTTTAGAAAGTATGGCCTGGCTACCAAAATTGCCTGTATGGTAAAAAATAAAACAAAGGTAACATGTCTGCCTGTAGACTTGTTATCTAGCAAATTGAATCTAGTTAACATCTGGATTTATTCTCAGATCACATGAAACATGTTCCTTTTCTGTAATATGAGCCACTGGACATTAAACACCAATACTTCCATTCTTAATTAATATTTTCCAGGGTTACTTATTTGACATTGTGATTTCATTCAAGTTTATAGAATTTTCATCCTGTTCCACAACATATCTCAAAATAACAAAAACATTAGAAAACGTAGAACTATATTGACTCCCCTTACATATTAACCTTTTATCACAAAGTTTTTAATATAAAGATAGAGCTCATTAAATGTTATGCAAACAAGTATATTTGTGGATACCAAAATAGATATAGATTTAAGGGGTTGACCTATTAGTGTTCTAAAATAGACTAATGATATGCCAATGTAAACATGATAAGTCAGAACATGGTTACATTGTAGTGGTGAGCCACATTTGTACTTTAATGTTTGGAATTGGTATGTTGATCTTATAGTGATAGAAGATTTTAGTGATAATAATGTGAACATCAAGATTAGGTAATGCATTTTGTTTTCCTTATGTTTTGTATTGTAATATTTAAACGTGGAAAGTTTTTTTTAGCAAGGGGATATTATTGAAATCAGTAAATTGTTGAGGTTAGTATTTGGTTTTCACATAACAAAATTGTGACTTTTATTTGTTATATAGGGCAGGGGGAATGGAGATATGCAGCATCATATACCTTTTCTCTTAGATCCTTTAACAGAAATCAACCATGAATGGAAATGTTTTGTTACTTTTGTCTATTTTATATGCATAAGTATCTTATTCTTTATTTAACTCTCATATTTTATAAGGGAAAGTATTGCTTAATCTCCTATTTGTTTGAGCAGAAAATAGCCAGGTTCATCAATGATGTTGTGTTGAGGGGCAGAGTGGTCTAAGTAGTTACTACTGTAATCACTAGCCAGTCAACACTGAGGTTGTGAGTTTAAACCCTGCTTGTGAGGGTGCACTGGACTCCAGTCTTAATTGACTACGATTGTCAGTTTTCCTATCGAAGGTCAGTGGTTTTCTCCAAGCACTCCGTCCTCCTCCACCAATAAAAACTGGCCGCCAGGAAATAGCCTAAATGCGGTGCATAACAGTGGCAGTAAAACACCAAAAATCAAAAATCAAATCAATGGTGTTCGGGATTCATTTCTTCAATATTTCCAGCATGGCCTATTTCAGCACAAAATGCTAGACAATTCAACCTTATTCAACAAACCCATTGACGATACAAATTTTTTAAGCAGGTATATATGAAGAAATATTCAATAAAACATAATTTAATTTAAACTCTGTTTGATTATAAGAATAAATCACATCTTTTATTTTTGTAATATGAGTAATAGGTTTTACGCTGTAGTAAAAGTACAAATCATTCAATTCTGAAATTAAAAATGAAGAGAAATCTAAAATAAACCCAGCTAATTAGATAATTTGGTCATGCATAATGAAAATTGCCAACAGTAATTTAATAGGAGTAAATAATTCCAGTTGTCTAGAAGGCTTGTGGAGGATATGCTCCATCGTCCATGATTCATTGCATAGTTTGATTGATGTAGTCTGTATTTGTTTATCCAAATGAAAAAGTAATACTAAGTTCCATATCCTTTTATGCTTCAAGTACACAGGACACTTAAGGTGTTGTAATTTTCTTTAAAGGCCTACTAAATAAAGAAATGATTTAACATTTTAGATATTTATATTTAGTATTGGAAGACAACAGGATGCCATCTAAATCAAAATAGAATAGTACCCCACACAAAGCATGCTGGTATTGATCTTTTAGTAATTCTGTAATGAACAACTATAAATAACTTGCTCTGATAACAGCAAAAGGATCCAATTATATCATAGAGAATTAATAAAAATATCCCTGCTGTAAAAAAATTGTTTTGTTCCTTGCAAGATTATTTTTGATGAATTCGTGATTTAATGGGCTTGTTTTTAGAATATTATTGATACTTGAGGATTATAAATAGATTTGGCAATATTTGATAGGAATTTTTGGAATTTTTCTGTAGTTTCCATGTGTTGACTTCAGCTAGCTATAGGTTCTATTTGTAGAATCATCATGTTTAGAAACAGGATAATAGAAGCCATGCAGTATCTTTTGCACTTATTAACCTATTTTTAAATATTGCTTGGTTAAAATTAAGATTTAAATAAGATTTGTTTTGTCATATAAATTGAAATTCAATCAAATATGTTTATCTTTATATTTTGATGTAAAGACTGGGGGTAGGGATAAGAACACAACACAATAGTATACAATACACCTGGGAAAAATTGTGACGGTTCAGACTATCATAACACTAACCATGCTAGATTGTATAGATTTTCATTTTGTAATAGCCAAATTATTTTTTTGTTTATACATGTATGATACAGGAGTCAGTTTCACAAAAAAAATTACGACTAAGATTGTCTTAAGTATACTGAATTGTTCATGACTTACAATCAATCTTAATAGTAAGTGTTTTTGTGAAACCGACCCCAGATTTTGATACCTTTCAGAAAAAGTTTCAAGCTCATATTTTCTTTTGTAATAAACAAAAATTTATATATTTTGAAAAAGAGATTTTTGTCTTGCCTAGACAGAGTCAAAAAGCAAGACTAAAGGTATGCTGCATCAGTGTCAATAGATATATAAAGAAGATTTGATATGAGTGCTCAGTGTCAATAGATATATAAAGAAGATTTGATATGAGTGCTCAGTGTCAATAGATATATAAAGAAGATTTGGTATGAGTGCTCAGTGTCAATAGATATATAAAGAAGATTGGTATGAGTGCTCAGTGTCAATAGATATAAAAAGAAGATTTGGTATGAGTGCTCAGTGTCAATAGATATATAAAGAAGATTGGTATGAGTGCTCAGTGTCAATAGATATATAAAGAAGATTTGATATGAGTGCTCAGTGTCAATAGATATATAAAGAAGATTGGTATGAGTGCTCAGAATGAGACAAATGTCCATCCAAGTCACAATTTGTAATAGTAAACCAACATTACGGTCCTCAACACAGAGCCTAAATTTAAGGCTCACAACAAACAACAAGCTATAAAGGACCCCAGAAGTGACTAGTGTAAAACCATACAAATATGAACAACAACATTCTAATCTATATAAAAAACCGAAACAAGGACACACTTATGAACCACATCAATAAACAACAAACTCTGAACAACAGGTTCCTGTAAGCATGAGTTAGGGATTAGGTCAATTTACAGTGGCAGTACAGTACCACAGTATTAAATCTGCTCAGAATATTGTGTAAAAAGGTATTTAATAAATGGCATCCATTTCCAACCGATTCTTTTTTATTTTCAGATCCATTGGTACCTCATGAATCCACGATGGAAATCAACAATCATTTTGCACATATTAGCAGAAAACCAGGTATGTGTTAAGTATCTGTTGATTGATCATTCCTCGACATATCACAAATGTAGTCATTTGAAATTGCTGATTGAACAGTTAATTAATCTGTCTTTAAAATCTTTTTACAAGTAGTTGTTATACAGAATGTTATAACATAAATGTCAGAAAACTGAGTAATTCTGTCTCATTTAATGTTGCTATATCAACTAGTTCAAAAAGGTGAACATCTGATTGAAATGAATTAGTGACTGACTATTTTGCATGATTTTGTAATTTTACAGCTACACATCCACATAGTAGTGCATGACTGACTTAATGGGTTTAAATTAAAAGATGAATTTCAAGCAGTTAAAATGAATACTGATGATACCAGTCTAACAGAGGGAACAGTTTATATGGGCTCTATACAGCACTATTGGTTATACCCATTGAATTACTTAGACAGTTAAACAAGATATAAGATATTGTATTTGCTAAGTACAGGGGGTAAAAAATCAATGACATTTTAAATTTGTAAACAACTTCTATATAAGGTATTTGAACTGTTATTTATTGCCAGATGCAATGACAGTGGGATCCAGCAAGTCTGACGAAACACCTCTGTCATGTATATAAAAATAAGGAGATGAGGTATGACTGCCAATGAAACATTTCTATCCACTAGAGTAGGAAATAATTTAAAGTTGCCCTACTTGCACAGCCTGCTATGAATGACTCTGATAAGTGTGTCGTTCATGATTTTGTAGATAATTTAATGTAGATTTTAAATCAGGACAAGTTTCAGTTGGATAGACAACCGCTGAATCGAAATATAAATAATTATGATTGAGTGTATATCTCTAAAATGGGAGTTGCATACCTTGTACAGTATTTAGGTATATAGGTAAAAAAAATCAAGAGACAGTGCCTGTGGGTGCAAAGTACAAAAGATACTAGCAAAAACACCGCTATTCAGTAGTCAAATATTGATAAAGCTAAAAAAAACACAGGTTTTAAAATATAAAAACTGTTAATATATACAAAGCACATGTATAAATGTACCAGCAGTTACTAAAAGCTAGTTCAAAGCAAATTGTTACTACTAAATAAATCAGACTAAATTGGTCTGTATTTCTGGACTTTTGCGAGTACATGAACTATTGTCATTTGTATGTAATACTAAGACTAGGCAAGCATGAACATTGATCATGGGTATGTAAAGGTCTCCGTAAATTTGGATGTCATAATACAAAATATTTGACGCCACAATGGAAAAGTGATTTTTTAATAATGAGGTCAATAGTTCAAGCAGGGTAGATTCTTGGATCAACCAGGACAGATTTCCAAAAATCAATAAGGCGACAAGTATGAGCAATTTTCATGTGTGCTACTAGAACAAGATTTGTATGAAACATTGTCATGTGTCTGTAATATCAGAACAAGACAAATATAAACAATTGTCATGTGTCTGTAATATCAGAACAAGACAAGTATGAACCATTGTCATGTGTCTGTAATATCAGAACAAGACAAGTATAAACCATTGTCATGTGTCTGTAATATCAGAACAAGACAATTAGGAACAATTGTAATGTGTCTGTAATATTAGAACAAGACAAGTATGAACAATTGTAATGTGTCTGTAATATTAGAACAAGACAAGTATGAACAATTGTCATGTGTCTGTTATATCAGAACAAGACAAGTATGAACAATTGTAATGTGTCTGTAATATTAGAACAAGACAAGTATGAACAATTGTCATGTGTCTGTAATATCAGAACAAGACCAGTATGAACAATTGTCATGTGTCTGTTATATCAGAACAAGACAAGTATGAACCATTGTCATGTGTCTGTAATATCAGAACAAGACAATTAGGAACAATTGTCATGTGTCTGTAATATCAGAACAAGACAAGTATGAACAATTGTCATGTGTCTGTAATATCAGAACAAGACAAGTAGGAACAATTGTTATGTGTCTGTAATATCAGAGCAAGACAAGTCTAAACAAAAATGAAAGAACAGAAAAGAATTTGTGTTCTGCAGGTAATATTCTAACTGTATTTGGATGTTAGACTTGTCCATTTGACATACCCCTATTTGTGTTCTGCAGGTATTGTCCTAACCATATTTGGATGTGAGACCTGTCCATTTGACATACCCTATTTGTGTTCTGCAGATAGTGTCCTAACTATATTTGGATGTTAGACTTTAGCTATGGGACATCTCATGGCTATGGACTTTAGTTATGGGACATCTCATGGCTATAGATGTTAGACCTTAGCTATGGGACATCTCATAAATATAGATGTTAGACTTTAGCTATGGGACATCTCATGGCTATAGATGTTAGACTTTAGTTATGGGACATCTCATGGCTATAAATGTTAGACATTAGCTATGGGACATCTCATGGCTATAGATGTTAGACTTTACCTATGGGACATCTAATGGCTATAGACTTTAGCTATGGGAAATCTCATGGCTAAAGACTTTAGCTATGTGACATCTCATGGCTAAAGACTTTAGCTATTGAACATCTCATGGCTGTAGACTTTAGCAATGGGACATATAGACTTGAGCTATGGGTCATCTCATGGCTATATATGTTAGACTTTAGCTCTTGGACATCTCATGGCTATAGATGTTAGACTTTAGCTATGGAACATCTCATGCCTATAGACTTTAGCTATGGTACATCTCATGGCTATAGATGTTAGACTTTAGCTTTGGGACATCTCATTGCTAGAGACTTTAGCTGAGGGACATCACATGGCTATAGACTTTAGCTAAGGGAAATATCATGGCTTTAGACTTTAGCTATGGGACATCTCGTGGCTATAGATGTTAGACTTTAGCTTTGGGACATCTCATTGCTAGAGACTTTAGCTGAGGGACATCACATGGCTATAGACTTTAGCTAAGGGAAATATCATGGCTTTAGACTTTAGCTATGGGACATCTCGTGGCTATAGATGTTAGACTTTAGTTATGGGACATGGGACATCTCATGGCTATAGATGTTAGATTTTAGCTATGGGACATCTTATGGCAATTGATGTTAGACTGTAGCTATGGGACATCTCATGGCTATAGATGTTGGACTTTAGCTATGGCAATACAATACTTCCTGGTAACAAACATCAATTATACAAATATATCTTGACAGTTATTTGACAACTCTGTTCTTACTATACGGAAATGTCATGTTCTAATTACATATAGGGTTAAATGAATTTGAATTTACCAAAAATATTGGAATGGAGGTGAACAAGTATATTCGAGAAGGTTCCTGAAAAGATACAACTGAAGATTACATTTTATAATTTATATGGTTAATTTTCCTCAAGATAAGTGGAATCTTGATTCTTTAAATATTTCTTGTAGATGCAACTCAAAAAAATTATTAAACACAACTTGAGAGCTTAAACAAGTCCTAATTCCATTACTTTGTCTTATTTTACTATTTACTACTTATATAAATGTTGTTTGTCTGTCAAAATGATATAACATTCTTGACTGGTATTAAATATAATGTGCACTGGAGTCTTTTAAGAAGATTTAAAAAAGTCTGACAATGTTACTAGACTGTGACCCCTCATAATGACGTCAATGCTTGTTTTTTTTAAAGTAATTTAAATGGAAATTTGGATATGAATTTTATAGAGCACAAAAGAATTATATTTTGGATTTGTATGGTTGATTATATATGACTATATATTTGAATTTGACAATTGAATTGAGGTCAGCCTTTTATTTTCAAAACTGCAAAAACAACTACCGGTAGCTTATTATGTTTGGTAAATTGATTGCTGTTTGCTAAAGACCAGTGGCAAATATATACAATGTATAATTCAAGATAATAAGATCATTTAGGGAAAATCTAATAGGTAGGTTTTGCAAGTGGGTCAAACTGTGAAATCTAATGGGTATGTTTTGCAAGTAGGTCAAACTGTGATGCATAATGTGGATTTTTAACTGTTAAAAGAATCAGGATGTTATGGTTATACATGTACTGAGCTATGGAAAAAAACAATTGTCAAAATTTAAAACTAAAATGAAAGTAGAATGAACAAGATCAAAACACTACTCTCATAAATAAAGATTCCAATGATCCCTTACAAAAAGTTCAACTAAGTATGGAAAAATGCTGACAAATGTCATAGAATGCAAGACATTGGGATTACAATCAGGTGGTTGAAGCTGCCTTAAACTATTGGTATAAAGCTTAATATTTTAAAGGGAAGAAGACCTGGATGCTTCATATCTTGTATACTGATTCCTTATGGTACAAAGCTACTGTATGTCATATGTCTCTTGTCCTTGACCTAATTTTCATGTTTGAACAACTGCTTAAAAAAAAGTTCATCTGTTTTCTCATGTGAATAACTATATTTAGTATATGCCTATAATATGGGTTAGTGTTACCATGCAAGCTCTTCAAATCTTGACAGACATGATTTGCTTGACCACAACCTTATTTCATGGATCAGGGATTTAGGTTAAATTACATGATTAAGTCTGTTTCTCAGATACTGTTAGCAGTACGTCAACTGTTAGGTGTATGGAATGACTGTAAGGTATACATGTTGGTCTGGCAGGTTTCATGATGACTTTTACCATTTTTGTCGAGCCTTCGACTTTGGCTTGGACAGAAGCTTGTCTGTGATCATAAGATAGTATCCAGAAGTAAATTGTGTAAAAAAATAAATCCATTTTTTTTTAGTATTTTACTTTTAAATGGACTTAGTTTTTCTGCCGGGAAACAATTACATTCACTCTGTGGTTTTATCAATAATTTTTTAAAAATTTTAATTACTTTCTTAAACTATCCTGGGTTTGTACCAAACTTGGACAGAAGCTTATTTATGATCATAAGATAGTATCCAGAAGTAAATTTTGTTAAAAGATAAATCTATTTTTTTCGTATTTTACTTTTAAATGGACTTAAGATTTTCTTCCAGTTAACATTACATACAATGACAGTCTACAGTTATAGTTTTTAAAACATTTATTAGATTCATAAACTCTTGGATTTTTACCAAACTTGGACAGAAGCTTCTTACATTCAAAAGATAGTATCAAGAGGAATATTTTTATTGATTTTTTTCCTCATTTTTGTTGAGCTTGCGATTTACAGCAAAAGTAGGCGAGACACTGGGTTCCGCGGAACCCTTACAAATTTTTAAGATTCATTGGTCTGTTACATTAATGTGTGTTGGTTTGTTTTTCATGGTTCATTGGTCAATATTAAGCTTTCATTGTTTAGTCTTTTTTTGTATACTTTAGCACTAAGTCCGTCTTGCTTGGTTAATTTACCCTGATCTTATTTTTGATTATTGATAATTATTGATTATGTGAAACTTATGTAGTAAAAATGTATCGTTAGGACTATCAACATAAAATCAACCATGGTTAGTACAGGCCAAACATTTCAACATGTTCACTCTTGTGGTTTTTTTTTTCACTCCAAAATACCCCCAAAAAATGCGGTGAATGGTATCTTAGAACTCATATTTATTTCAAACATATAGTTTAAGACAGGTCTTTAAATTCAGTGTACATTCAATGCTTTACCAAAAGCAGGAAAGAGGGTATTTAACTGAGTAGAAATTCCATATGTAGGTGTGTTGCATGTTTATAAAGTAGAACTTTTGAAAGTAAATTGTTTTCTTCTATGATAATGAGCATCAGTTCCAACTTAAAGAATTGTTAATTGTTTTATAATTGATTTCTGGGAAACCTTGGTCATGATTTTCAGGTAATGTTTGGGTCATTATCTCAGTTCAGGTTTGGGGGTTGTAGCACTTGTAAAAGGACATTTGATTCAGTAAGATAAATGTTTGTTATAGAACAAGCACTCCAGATTGATACCAAAAGTACTTTGACAACCATTTAGTCTGGACTTAGTGAAATATTATGAATTCATTGATTTATGTTGTCTTTATGACACGTCACCATGAAATGTATCTAATCTAAGTTATTATTGAAATTCATGTTTAATTAAAGTTGGATTAACAAATTTTGAATAAAAGAGAGTACAAGTCTGAATAATGCATTAGGATACAAAAAGATTTGGAAAAATAGAGAAAAAAAATTAGTTCATCTGTTGTTAGCTTTGCAATTATTTAAATGTTTTGACTTTTATTGACGTCATCCATTTTATCATTATTGAGTGTTTTGAAAAGACAATAGTTGAGTACTTCACATTTCCAGCTACAATTTGTAGTGTAGTTTCCTGGATTTAAAATCACAGGATTAATATCGTGACTGTATGAAAATAAATACATAGCTTTGTCATGAATTATTAAAGGCAGTTTATTTAAAGTAATGCGGGTGTACATGAAACTTATAATAGATATCTGACAGGCTAACAGTGGAAGAGTTTGTAAAGTTTTTGAATGCTACTTTACATTATAAAGAATTGGTGAAATATTCATATTTGATAATGGCTTGTTTACTAAGGATATGTATAGAGACTGCACAAAACCTTGAGAGCTATTCATTTTGATTTTGTTATGTAAAATGCATCAATTACAGATGAATATTATTAAGTTACAATTTAACTAACATTGAAGTGTTTTGATCAGTTCCAAATATAAATGGATATCATATTAAAAAGTAATAGATTTTGTTGAGACCAATACAACATCTGGATAGGAACACTATATATGACAGATGGATTAAAGGAATAGAAGTTTAACAAGGAAATAGAAACTACCATAATACAATGACATATGATAAAAGTGTATAAGATTGAAGCTACAGAAATTATTGCATTATTTTTCAACTTAAGACAGCCCACAAGGATCTATTTGTGATTCCATATAAATATAGCAGCCTGTCTCTAATTGACAATTCTTTTATAATCATCCTGTGATAACATAGTTCATGCTTCTATAAATAGCCACCAATATTGATTCCAAAATGTGGAATTTATACAAACAGCAGACTGTATTCCCAATGTTCCATCAACAGCAAGGGAATTCAGAAGTTCACTGCCCATTTTTTTATTCAAGACCTTTTAGAGGTAAGAATCTTTTTCATTTTGTTTGTAGTCTTTTTAAATGATAAAATACACACATATATAGGTCAAGTGCTATATCATGAAAATAGGTCATCATACAAAAAAATCACTGAAGTAAAAATATTAATGATTTCAATGGCCTTAAGAAATGCGTTTTAGAATTACTTGGAAAATTGGAAAAGAGTTAATGAACCCTGAAGATTTTAATTTATCAAAGATTTTGATTTTTTTGTTGGATTTCAGATGCTTTGGTTACAAATTAAATTTTCTTGTGTGTAATAAAATATTTAGGTGTAAATATCAGACTAAACCATGGATGAAGGAATATAAATGATTGTAGTTTTGTCGTAAATTAGCATCTTTTACATTTTTTCTCTAACAACCTCAGATCATTTGCATTATGATAATGATACCATTGATAGAATTACAGGTAACATATTTATAAATGCCTTTGAGATAGGGAAGTGCCAAAATATTGTGATTTAGTTATGTGCAGAGGACACTATTTCAAATGACAGAATTTAGGTGTTCAAAATAGTCTAAATAAAAACCAACTTCCCATTGATGGTGTAATAATCTGTTTTAAATTTCACATTTAATAGCTTTTTTCCTATGAATTAATCACTACTATAAAAATAACTTCAATTTCAAGTTTTGACACCACATTTAAATTTAAGTCACAAAATGCTACAGAACATAAGTTTTGACTTTGTCTTTGATTTCTCTCAATGAATTGGCAGACAAAGCAATGATTATAGATGGCCAATAGGCTTATCTTATGTTAATTACAATATTAAAAGGAGCTTTACATAAAAATTAAAAGATGTTGTGTGATTGCAAATGAGACAACTTTGCACCCAACAGACCAAATGATGTAGATGTTAGCAACTGAAGCCCACTACATGGACTCGTGAAAATCTGTCTCGAGTCATCAGGTTTTAAACTGGCAAGTTCAAAGATGTACTAAGATTGCCAAAAATATTTCAAATGATTCTGCTTCAACAATGGGCAAAACCCATTAAGTATGTTTTAAGCTATAAAAGACCAAGACTTGAAAAAAAAGTTAAAATTGATCTATGTGATATGAGAACTGTAATCAAAGTCACCAGTGTTATTTTGATGAATATTTTTTGGCTATCCGAGGTCTTTCTCTCTGTGAAAGTTTCAATAGTTTATAACAGTGGTCACTTTGTCTTTGACCCCTCTCGGAGACCCTGTATTGTTGGCTTTAATTTTGTGCTAATTTCTAAAATCTACAAATTATTTTCTATGAATTATTGATTAGAAGTATATTTATTGAGTATATGGCTGACTTTTCATCCAGCCACATAAGAATATTTGGAAAATAGGTTAAGTCTGTGAACTTTTTTTTATCAGATAATTTTTTGAAAATCATATATATACATTGACATAAATGTTAACAAATTTTGTAATATTATAGATGAAATAATATTGTAGTACAAATTGATCGATCATTAAAGGTGTTATCAAGCTAGTTAATACTTGTCATCATACAACTTAGTGCATTTTTTTTTTACATGATTTGATATTAAATAGGTCTGAGAAATTATTTCAAATAACAGGTTAGGTTTGATTTTCATTTAACATATACTTATTGTTCATTGCCCCACTTTTTAGATTAAGTTGAAAAAATAAAGTTAAGAAAATGACTATTTGTGGGTTAACATGTATACAGTTAGTTATTTGTGGGTTAACATGTATACAGTTGGTTATTTGTGGGTTAACATGTATACAGTTGGTTATTTGTGGGTTAACATGCATGCAGTTGGTTATTTGTGGGTTAACATGTATACAGTTGGTTATTTGTGGGTTAACATGTATACAGTTGGTTATTTGTGGGTTAACATGTATACAGTTGGTTATTTTCTTGTGTTGGTTAAGTATCTGTAAAGTCTGCATCACGAGTGAATGGTAGATCCAGAACTTCTTATAAGGGGGTGGGGACTGACTGACCTAAAGGAGGACTCCAGTCATGCATCAGTGATTCCTTATATAATCAACAAAATTTTCCCCATGAAAGGACTGCATAGGAAGAACAGTAATATAGGCAGTAAATGAAAGGTGCATGTTAAGTTTTAGAATTGATTTCAGTGTTTTAGCTAATTCTATGTAAATCCGTGGGAAACAGTGTGGCCGACCTATCGAATGTATAGGTTGATAGACTTCACAATTGTATGAATGTTCAGTTCATTTAACATAAAATACTCATAATTTTATTGATGATAATGGATTATTAATTTTGCCACACAGGAGTATTTTATTTTAATTAGAGATAATTTTGATGAAACCTTGAATCATAAGTCGCCTATTTATGTCATCCTTACATTATTTAAATATGTATTTAGGTTTATATTTATTAGAATAAGTGTTGTCATGTTATCACTTACGTGATTTATTAAACCATGTGCTAGAGCCCCGAGCAGTCCTTGTCATTTCTGTCGCGTTTCAGGTAGTAAGACAATTTTGGGAATGCTCATTTACCTTCTTCCAATTATTATATGGTTTGTCTGTAAAAGTGGAATTATTTTGGAAGTAGTATCAGTGAAAAGTGTCATGAACCATCAAATATTGATGATTTTGGATCAGAAAACAGAATGTATGGATACATATCTAAGTGAATTTTGTGTCTTATTGCATCACCTCTAAAAGGTTTATAATTAGTGTCAAGATCAAACAAGTGTATGAATTTATTGTCACGAAGGAATAACTAATATTGAATAAAACAATCTTACACTGTGTGTGGATATATATACTAGAATAGTTTCAAACTACCATCAGAAATGACAAAGGAAGAAACTAAATCAGTGTTTAAAGTTCCATCAGTTCCTATGTGGAAACAAAAATTGTACAAAAAAAGATTACGTTATTGTGCCTGCGATCAGCAGCACCTGCATGGCTACCAAAAATGTAAGTCCTTATTAGACTCTACAACAAGCCAAATTGTGGCAAATATATAGGTGTCTTTCATATTTTAACCTGTCTTATTTTATTATAATTACCGGTACATGGGGTACACATTCAATTTATATATTTATATATCATGTGAATAAATTATGTATAAGAATGGTTGATTTTTCTTTAATTAAAAATAATACTTTAAACTTAAAATAAAGACAAAGTTAGCTAACATTTGCCAAATTTAAATGATATGAAAGAAATAAATTAAGATCTTGCCCATCTTTATGTATAAATAAGTTTGTATAAACACAAATAACATCTTTAAATGTCTGTGATAATTTTCAATTAGTTAAAGCACCTGACCCATATGATTTGTGGGATATTTTTAGTTCTTCATGTTTATCTTGTCATCTCAGGTGTACATAAATAGATAGGCCAAAATGAAAAATTATGGAAACAGTTACATTTATGTATTTTATATCAGGGATATGAACAAGAGCAATGTAAAGCTATGTTGTCACTTGTATCAAGGTTTTCCATCAAAAACTTGATCACAGAAAACTTCTGGTAATTTGTCAAATAAAATGTGGGAACTCCAGGCATTCAGAGTAAAATGGCTCCAAAAATCATCCCATAGAAAGAATACATTTCTTTTTCGCTGTCTTATGTGAAAATTGGTTGTTATTGTTTTGAGGAGAAACATTTTTCATTTTTTCTTTGCACCAGACAAATATGACTTTTTCTTTGTACTCTATTCAATCAACTTCTCTTGTCATTGTTATACCCCTTCTGTTACAGAAGAGATATTAAGTGTTACCCCTGTCCCTCCCTCCATCAGTTCCAAAATTAGTTTCCTTTCTCTGACACTAAACCAAATTAAGGAAAAGTGGTATGATTGCCAATGCAACAACTTGCCACCAAATTTAAAATGAAGTGGATGGTAGCATTTATACACAATGAGAAAAAAACATACCCTTAATGCTTATTTCCGCAAAACACAGATCAAGTTTGAATTTGGGTTTCATCACTTTCACTGTTCTTGAGTTATGTCCCTTTATAAAGTTGTATTCAAGCGGGGGAATCAACTGTGTCCCATTGCTAATTGGTAACTGCAAACTATATTTCAGTTGAGGAGATCAATTAATGACAATGCAAAATGATGTGGTAAATTTTTTTAAGAAGAAAACGCATTTTGAGCTTGAAGCTTGTAGCCTCTTGAAAGTTCATTCAAGGTGTGATTAAAAGATTCAGGTTTTGGACAGATTGAGGAGTGTTATGAAATTTTTTTAAGCAGAAATTGAAATAACCAAGCATTAGTCTTTTAGAAGTTAGAAAGCCTTACGTGCATAAAAAGTTTTTCTCATTAAATCTATTACTAAGTATATTGACAAGGATCTAAAATTTGGCACAGTTAAGTACAGCAGGAAAATTCAGATAGCAAAAATAAAATATTCCTAAACATCAAGAGGTTTACATGAAACTCAGTTTCCAGTTATCTGATTTGATAAACAGCAATAAAAATCAGAGACTGTTTCATCAGAGAAACAAGTTAATTATATAATAACAGATTTGAAAATTTTGTTTAATCTCATTGAAATATAATCTTGAAAAAGTTTACATATAGATTTTTGTTTTGACTAGTAAGTTCTATTTCTGTATGCTGGAACTGAACAAACTGTGAAAACTGGTTAATTATATGTATATGCTATAGTAGCAATGACGTTTTGGAATTAACAAGTTCAAAATATCACAGATTCTGTAAATTAATGGCAAAGACACAAAGTTATAAATGGCCTTTTCTGATCATTTATGACGTTGGTGTTTTTGTGTAATTTTTGTAAGTTGTTGACTTTTACAATGGACATTAAAAACGGTAAGTTTTTTTTCTTATTTCTCTGTTTTAGTAAAGAAATGAAGAATAGAAGAATATTCTGTTGCTTTGAGATTTTGTTGACATACCTGTAGACAAAAAAATAAACCATTGAAAGATTTGACAATTTATCATATAAATAAGCATTATTTATATTTTGTAGTAAATACTTTGGTTTTATTGCAGTGGAATATATTTAAAAAGCAAGTTCTTTGCTGAAACTGAAGTAAAAACAAAGACTTTTCTCATAATGCATGTTGTTTGTGTTTTTATGGTCATCTGATGAGTTAAGCCTTTTTCAACTGATTTTTATAGTTCATTCTTATGTTGTACTGTTATACCACTTAAGTATGTGCCTGTCCCAAGTCAGGAGGCTGTAATTCAGTGGTTGTCGTTTGTTTATGTGTTACATATTTGTTTTTCGTTCATTTTTTTATATAAATAAGGCCATTAGTTTTCTTGTTTGAATTGTTTTACATTGTCTTATTGGGGCCTTTTATAGCTGACTATGCGGTATGGGCTTTGCTCATTGTTGGAGGCCGTTCGGTGACCTATAGTTTTTAATGTCTGTGTCATTTTGGTCTCTTGTGGACAGTTGTCTCATTGGCAATCATACAACATCTTCTTTTTTATATGATAATTTTATGTAAATGTAATTGTTCACTGAATGTAATGTACTTATAATGTAAGGATACAATTGGCTTAATTGACTTTGCACATAGTGCATACTTTGGTGGGTTATTATATATTTCAGAAATTTTACCTAGATTAAAATAAATATAAATATTTATCCCCTCCCCCACCCCCTAAAAAAAAAGAACTTAAAATTAAAATGTAATAGCATAAAATAGAAGTGTTTCAAAAAAGGTTCTGATAAAGATTATTTAAGGAAGACAAGCCTTGTTAGATAAGCCAGAAGTCCATCTGAGGCATAAATCTACCACATTCTGAGCTACTGGAATAAAATCAAAGATCGACTAATGTTAATAGTGAAAGCTGCAAGTGACCTTTTCCTACTGAGAAATGACAACAATATACCTTCTAGTAATCTAAACAAACTGTTTTTACTAGTCTGTTAGGTGTGATAAAAAATAAAGTTTCCCCTGCATGTTATTTTATATGGAGGATTTATTTAGATTTGTTGAAACATATTAAGAATAGTGGAATTTGAATCTTTAAAATAGTTATTGAATGATGGAAGCTGAAGGTCTGGAAATTTTGTTTTTCTTGTCAGGACTTGAATTGCTAAATGTTCAAATAGTTTAGTTGAGACTTATTGAAGAAAAAGGCAAACAGTACTGAAAACCTGCATATGAATTTATTTAGAAAAATCGTCACATCATTTACCAAATTATGGCATCTTTGTATTATTGTATTTACTGTTCCTTTCAAAATAAGAAATTGTTATACTGGTATTGAAGAAAAAGATCCAATTGAATCTTTTTTTAAGATTTATGCAGTAATGGGACTATCGCAAAGTTTTTGGTTGATGAACGAATGCAATTGACCTGACAGCTGAAATCTGAAGGCTTTTAGCATTATTTTAGAGCTTTGCTGGAAATATTTATGCATATAAAGTTATAACTTATTTGTCGAACCAACATCATATTTATGGATTGATGTTTATTTTCCTTTCAGATATAAACCAGTCTCCACTAGGGTCACCTATATTGGAGCGTAGACATCCATCTGCCAATATGTACAGTAATGATCAAATCCAGCAACAGATAGCATCACTAAAACAACAACAAGAATTTCAGCAACGTCTTCTTGTTGAACAATTCAGACAGCAGCAGCAACAGATGGCACAAGAACATGAGAAACAGTTGCAAGAACATATAAAAGTGCAACAGGTACAGGAACACATTAAAATGCAACAGGTTAGAAGAACATGTTAATTAAATGGTGTTTATTATAAATTGTCACCTTGTAGTATTCCTTGACTGTTTTACGTGAAAGTTGTATAAGTTGTAACTTGGTGTTTACTGTTGTTACTGATGAGTATCTTCTATAAGTTTGTGTTGACTGGAATATGTCTTTGCTCCTTCGTTTACAACATGATGAAATATTTCATTATTTTCAATTAATTCAATGTATACCACAATAATGTTACATTTTAAAAACGAAGTTTCACAGTGTGAGTGAAATTCAGTCTTTTTTCAGAATTTGAAGTGGACTTTTACCTTAAACTATTATTTATTTTATTTTATCTTAAAAAAAATACCAGTATATAGATTTAAAAAAAAAAATGACCAGATTTATCGATCTCTAAGTGATTTTGAAATATGTATTTAAACTTGTACAGTTTGAGTGAAACAGCAAAATCAAACCCCAAAATAATTAAATGTCTAACAGCAAGAAAATTTATGAAAATTGAATGGTTCCTGCTGTGATTTTTAATAAAAACTCTTTGTTGTATAAGGGAATACCTGTTTTTAGAAGATCAATATAAGTAAATATGTCACTTCAAAGAGAATCTGTTAATATGGTCTTGAACTATAAGTTGTGATGCAAGGGTCCAGAAAAGGTCATGTGCCAGGTTAATTGCAGACTTGAGGGTTCACAAGTATGTTTAATGCTGCCACATTCTTTATGTGCATGTCAAGTTGATGCTATGATTCAGGTTGTTGGTTCCACTTGCTGTCTGATATTTGTTTTTGTTTATTGTATTTTTGTTTTAAGTTTGGCCATTGATTATCTCTTTTGAATTATTTTTTAAATGTTTTTCATGAGTGTACTTTTATAGTTGAGTTTTCCTTATTATTGAAGGTCATACTTTGACCTATATAGTTGCTTACATCTTAATCATTTGGTCTCTGTTAGGCAGAGGTCACCTTGACAATCATACCACTTCTTATTCTAACATTTGTCTGTATTGACAAAACTTTAAACAGAAAATTCATAAAGAATTATTCAGAAATTTTATATTATAAGTTATGAAGATCTGTAGTACTGTTTTTCAGTCAACATCATGTTATGAATAATAATTAGCCAGTTATTATTTGAATACCTTTTAGATAAAAAAAAAAAAAAATATGAACGAAGTTGTTTACCTGGGGAGTTTACCTGTGATGAGAGGTCATTGTCAGTAACATTTCTGTACAACAAAAAAATGGTTGCAATGAATGCTAATTATATTATTTTAACTTCTGAAGATTAAATGTACAAAAAAAAATGTGTTTTCTCAAACATTACTTGAAATTTCTTTTTATGAAAATACTTATTTGTAATTACCTGATTTTTTAACTTTTATAAACCAGTATACACATTCCATTTATTTGTTTAATTAACCAAGAACATTAATTTTATAAATCATTACACAGAACCTATATAGTTATTGCATCACAAACAAATATTGGCAAACTACAAAATATATTTTTTCTAAAATGCAAATTTTTTGAAATTAAACTTTTCTGACTTCCTGGATGATGAATATGAAAACTGAATATCAAACTTCAAAAATGACTGAGGTTAAATGTGAAAAGTTTTTCTTTTTTGTTGTGATTTATCCAAATTTTGTATCAGATGGTTTATTGTTGATTAAGAGTTTATTGAAGTTTACTTGGTTATTGACTGTCTTATAAATCATGTAGGCGAGAATAATTAATCATCATAAGAAGAAAAAGTTCCTGATGAGATGGAAAAATAAAACTTGTTAGCAATCCCCCTTGCTTCCTATTGTTTGCCAAGATTTCTTTCCTAAAATAGTACAATTATACCAACACTTCTTTGGAAGCCATCGATCCGTTGTTAAATATAGCATTGCTGAAGGCAATAAAACATTATTCCATCTTCCAATGGTAGAAGATGTTTCTATATTTTTGTCTCCTAATTGATTTTCTAGAGCTTCTCAAATAGATGGAAATCTATTTATTGTACAATGTTACTATAAATAGGGTTGTTTGTTGTAGAAAAAATTGACTTTTTGATTGACAGGGTAGTTTTAATTCTAAAAGCGTTGTGCCATTACTTTTGTAGTTGGAAAGGAATCGATTGAATTTCCTTGTAGATTTATGGTGAAATCATGGTTTTTTTGTATTTATTGAGATGAATCATTTTGATCTTAAGAACCTTAAAAAGTTTATTTTAATATAACCTTTATGTGTATATCAGAATGTTTTTACCAAAATACATTCGTTATATATGTATACTTTACAATCCATAACAAGCATTTATCACCTATATATACATTATAACTTGTAACAAGCTCATAATAATAGTACTGATACTGTCATCATTTCTTGGGGGAAAAAATTAGTTTGTATCCTTTAAATTAAAAATCAAAAGTAGGATATGTGTTTAAAATTTGTAAATGAAAATGTTCATGATGGAATCAAATCAGATGTCTAGACCTGTTTAATATCTAAACATGTTTTGCTGTTGTATTATTGTATGGAAATATTATATATATGTGTGTTTACAGTCTCAACACCCAAACCATATTTATGAGTACCAACCCTAAATTTTTGATGAGTATTTCTATAAGGAATTTTCACCACCATGACAGTTGTTGTAACAGCTACCTGTTAATTAATGTATGCAACAGATTTAATAAAAAAATTTGTAATCATCATCAATTCACCAAAAACCTGACCGACTTACTGTATGATTTATAGGAAGGAACCCTTAAATACACATAATTGTTTTCCTTATTAAATTATTTATATCAGTATTGTCTATCTGTAGTGTGTAGACACATCAATGATCAGTATTGTCTATATGTAGTATGTTACAACATAGTTTATTTCACAACTTTTTTCAGCTTCATTCATCTGTTACAGTAAAGAATTAATTTTTTTTCAAGAAAAGTTTAATTGTTTTCTATACATTAAAGAATTTGTATTTTAAGATAAACCATACAAATCATTGGTCCATACTTATAGAATTTCAAAAACAAAGTTCCTATTTGGGAATGTACCAATTATAGAAATAGGCCAAAATTATAAAAATAGGTTAAAAAATGTTCTCAACAATTTTCATGTTTACATATGTTTTTATCAGATTATCCCCTCCAATAACTGATAAAGAGGGTGACTTTATATATTCTTCCTGTATATCATGTATATAAGGGCTCTGGATTGATTGGTGATTGGTTAATGTTGAATTAAATCAATTTGATTTTTTTATGGGGGAAACTTTTAATTCAGAAATAAAGGGGGTTACTATTTACGAGAATTATGTGACTGGTTGAGTATGTCAATAATAAAAACTTAGTGATATCTTCTATATATATATCTGTTTCCACATTTTCTTGAAATTGAATTAAATAATCTGACGCATTATTGTTTATTTCTCAAAAATTGCAATGATGAATGCACACAATAATTTCTGAATTTACAGTACATGTAATAACTTGGATGGAAAATTGTCCTTTGCTATGTTTATAAGTTGGGGTATGAATTTATGAGCTAATTATACAGGAAAATGTCAAATAAAACTTGTATTCATTTGTTATTTAGTTAAAATATGTCCTAGATTCATTTTGTATTTTAATCTCCAATTTTATTGTTTCAGCATTTAGTGATGTTACAAAAACAACAAGAATTTCTTCAAGAACAACAAAAACTTCAAGAAAGACATCGTCTGGAAAAGGAACGCATGGAGAAAGAACGTTTAGAACAACTAAAAAATAAGACAAAGAATGAAGAAAGTAAGTGTCAGGATGGAAAAACACAGAGAACTTCTTGTCATTCTTTATATTTACATTACTTTCATGTTGTCTTTGCTTTGCCATTAGCCTGGGGTCCTGGCTAATCTTGTCAGTATAGCCTGATAGTAGTATGGTGATAATTAGTAAGCAGAAAAGGGTTAATTCTTATCAGCAATCGCCTGGTGAGAATTTTAGTTAAAAGTTTAAGATTTCACATGTCCAAGGTGTCAATTGGATTCCAATTGTGCTGGTTTACATCAAACATCAAAATTTATGCAAATATTTATTCAGCCTCACTTTAGATTCAGAGTCAACTGGCACTGAATCGATCACATGGTATTTGTTCCCCACCTGGCCCTTACGACGCGCAGCTAGATTGGGCCGGATCCCAGGCTACTTTGCCATCAGTTTCACAATGAAAAGAACCTAGTGTTTGCAAAGTTCATTTACAGCAATTAATTTGAACAACCGATAAAATAAAATGTTCAGAAAAGCCATGATAGTAGGTTGGATACTTCTGAAAACAATGTAATGAAAAAAATCCCCCTAGTAAATGTCAGAATGATTACAATAACACTAAAATAAGAAGTTCAGTTATGTCCGTCTCAGTGAATTATAAGACTGAATAAGAAAATGAATTAAATTTATTCTATAAATGTTCTTCCTTAAGAATATAAATAATATAAAAAGTACATTCGTGATTGACATTATCCTGAAATAGACGTTACAGTCGTAATGGCATTACTTCAGATTTTGTCGGATAAAAATAACTTACTGATTGGCCGTTAGAGATACGAGAGATAATTCTTTATAAATGATTTTGTTACAATCTATTTGTAGAGATATTTTATTTTTATAAGCTTTTTTAATGAATATCTTTTTTCTGTAGTTATATGGTTTGTTTTATTATTACGAGTTTTTGAAGTGGAACAGAAATAGATAATTTATAGATAGATATATTTAGAAGCCCTTGAAATATTAGTAGTAAAATAGATAATATCCTACTCTCTAAGCAATGTTTTATAATTATATGACATTTCTTAGGAATTTGATATTCAGTTAACTATTGTCTGTTTTTAGAAATTGTTTGATTTGATGTTTATTAGGTTTTTGTTTAGTCTTGAACAGATTTTTGTTTATACCTTTCTCATTGCTGTAAATAAGATTTTTTTTGTTGCTATTTACTTGAACCTTGTTCTGTTTTGAAATGTTTTCTGCATTGTTGTGATAATGCCTTTTTAGATTGGAATCTGTTTAGATGTTTGTTTTTTTCGTGTGTTTAATGCATATTGCAGGGGTTAATAGTGTATTGTTCTGTGTGGCCATCCATCTGTCTGTTCATTCCACTACAAGTTTATTTTTCTGTAAAGTACCATATTAAAGGGAGTTAAATGTCACCACTGAATACATCAAGTTATGAACTGTTCAAAATTAAATGTCCAATGGATTTTGGATTCTTGATTTCATTAATTATTGATGCAAGTCATATTTTCTGCACCCATCAAATTTGCCCTCATTTTCCAGTGGGAGCTCAATTTACAGGCCCTTAGTTTTGGTTGTTCTACTTTACAAAACCTACTTATTTTGTTATTTGTTAATTTGGTCTCTTCGTGGATATGCATGAAATATTCAGCACTTAATGTGAAGCAAGCACCAATCACATTGAAGATATGACCTTTTTATAAATTAGATGCAATAGGATGCAACTTCAGTTTCATTCTGCATGGCGAGGTTGTTTGTCATTGTCATGTATTTAAAAGTTATATCTACTGTTTAGTCTCAAAACAAAACAGAATTAGCCTCGAAACAAAAGTGATTCCGCATTATAATTTTCCAGGATTGAAATTTTGAATACCATTTCTATATCATAATTTTTGTTTCATCTGTGACAAAAAAAGATAATGCATAAGCTTCATTGATAGATACTTTTTGCTGCTATATACTTCTGACCTCTGCTATGTTCCTATTTGTAGGTGCTGTGGCCTCCTCTGAAGTCAAACTACGGTTGCAAGAATTTGTTTTAACAAAGAAACATAGAGAAGCTGCAGCCAGAAATTCTCCTCCATTCCATAATTGGTTTGTATAATATATATTTCTTCTTGCTTCCAGATTATACGGTCAAACTATGAAGCAGCTATATATGACACAAGAGTTGTTTACAAAATAAAACTTCTGTGAAATAGTAATTGAATGGTGATGAATTTAGCTATTCTTAATATTTCGAGAATAAAAAATAATATTTTATATTATTTCATAAAGCAAAATTAGAAAAGTTGGATACTTTGAAGTCTTTATAAAAAGAAGATGTGGTATGATTGCCAATGAGACAAATGACACAGAAATTAACAATAGAAATTAACAATGTGATTGTCCATGTTTTTTTTTATTAGTCAATAGGTAATAGGTAAGCTTATTGTGTCTATGTTTTCTTTTAGTTTAAACATATTTATTTAGAGTGGATTGGGAAACAAGTTTTTCAACTTATATTAATTCCTTTCCACTTTGAGGGTGTGAGTGCTGCCTTGTAGCGGCATTAGCCTGCTCTTTTTCGAAATCTACAAGGGTGTCTTATGTTTTCTTTGTGAGTTGAACATAGCCAGGTGACCTTGACCTCATGTTGATTGACTGATAAGTGTCTGTGATACAATCAGAATAGAAGTGTTGTATGTTCTAGATCTAGTATCTGTTGTTTGTTAGTCTACTGTAAGGTCATTTGCTGAGCCTGGTACTGGAAATCACACTTTCAGTGTATTTTTAGCCGTAATATATTTCTTATGTTTTTTTTAATATATACTATATAATATAGTTATTAAATCTTGTTTTACTTTTAATCAATTTTCCTATTTCTAGATTGAAAATACTATATTAATCTGCAAGCAAATTATATATATGAAATGTATATGAATTAAACAAATGTGTCTTAAATAGGATAAAGTTATAATAGGCTTATATTTAGTCATTTCATTTTAAGGAGATTTGAATGATAACTGTATTTAAATATTTACACAAATTAAAGATATGTACTTCTAATTCAAATAAAATATATTTGACAAATTCATTAAGACAATTTTCCTATAAATATATATAAAGACATGTATACGCAATAAATTGCATATTAACATATTAAAGTGTTTAATTTCTATTCAAACATGAAGTTTTTAGGCAACACCTATAATATTCCCACCCTGGAGCAAATAAAACCGTCTTGGCTTTAATGAAAATTATTCCGACATCTTATTAAAAAGTAACTAATTCTGTCCAATATTTTTTTCTGATGAAGAATCTGAAAATAATTGTGGCTTACATAAAAGATATAGAAAAATATAATATTCTGTTCATAGATTAAATAGTTACAATGTTTATGGATGTTTAAACATTTAAAATTACTGTACAGTTCAGATAATGGTTTAATAAGTTCAACATATAGGCCACAGGGAGAACATACCACCAGGAGAACAATAAAGTTTTCAGATGCCATTGAAAAGTACTCTTTTCACAAAAAATCTTACTAATAAAATTAATCACAAGTTATACTGAAATGTGTATGACTTGTAAATATTTTTACTCTTAATATTTTTTGTGAAGAGAGACACTGTATTAGATATGGCATGACTATCAAGTCTGAACTTCATAGAGAAACTGACAAAGAGGAATTATGACTCCAATTATATTCTTTATTATTTCAGGGTTGAACAGAATTCACCACCACAGTCTGGCTTATCACCCCCTTTTGGTCCTCATCTTCTTGGGAAATATGACAGAGACGATTTCCCATTACGTAAAACAGGTAGGTTCAATACTATGTTTATGGCATCATGTGGATTTCATTATGTTCTGTAGATGTTTATTTATTTATTTTTATACATGCCCACATTTTAACTTTATACATCTGATGAAACAAACAAAAAAGTTATCCATATCTTTGACATATATAACATGAAGAGAAAATGGGGGCATATCAAACTACCATTGGATTTTGAACAAATAATTATTTTGCTTTGTACAAATTTGTGAGACCAGTTGCATAAATGTTAGGTGATAAGATGAATTGTTTCATAACAGCAAGGAGGACTTGATTAAATTTTCCTGACTAGTACATGTATAATACAACAATCCTGAATTTTATACACCAGTAAACCAGAGAACTTGTATAGCTTTTCCTAATAAGTACTCAATCAAATAAAACAGCAATCTTGAACTTAATACACCAGTACACCAGAGAACTTGTATAGCAATTCCTAATAAGTACTCAATCAAATAAAGCAACAATCTTGAACTTTATACACCAGTACATCAGAGAACTTGTATAGCAATTCCTAATAAGTACTCAATCAAATAAAGCAACAATCTTGAACTTAATACACCAGTACACCAGAGAACTTGTATAGCAATTCCTAATAAGTACTCAATCAAATAAAGCAACAATCTTGAACTTTATACACCAGTACACCAGAGAACTTGTATAGCAATTCCTAATAAGTACTCAATCAAATAAAACAACAATCTTGAACTTAATACACCAGTACACCAGAGAACTTGTATAGCAATTCCTAATAAGTACTCAATCAAATAAAGCAACAATCTTGAACTTTATACACTAGTACAATTATTTTTTTTAAATGTTCACTAACTAATAGTATCTAACATCTGTCAGTTTCTTCATATTTTTTTTTTTTATTGTAAATACCTGATTTCTGTAACAGCTGTAAATTTCATGGTCACATATTAGACATATATTTTTTTTTAACAAATGGGTTCAGTGTAAAAAGTGAATTATCCTGAAAAATGGAAGGGAAATCAAATGATCTATGACATAATTTATAAAATGAAAATAAAGTATGATTACCAATGAATCAACTATCCATGAAATGAAGTGGATGTAAGAAATATAGGCCTTAAACAATGAGAAAAATCTATACTGTGTAGTCCACTATCAAATACCCAACATGAAAAATATAAAACAGCAGGGTTAAACTTGTTTGTAGGCACTCAATCCTCCCCTTAACCTGTGATGGTGGTGTTACAGCACAACAAACTATAAAAAACAGTTGAATAGGGCTTACAAATCCAAATCAGTCCATTTTCCCCACCAAATTAACATTCAAAACAAGGTTTTGTTGTGCAGATCGCCTTCATGTTGTCTGTAACATAGTGAACTAGTAAGTAAAAAATCCCTCTGAACATGTAGGTCTAGTACAAAGGAGAGTTCACATTAACATGCTCTTGTTCTCAATATGCATTTAATTGGCCATTAGTTATGAAACAGCCTTGCATCATAATCATCATCATGAAATAACTTAATAGGATTGAAACAATTAGAATTGAAGGTTATAACCAAGGCCCCTTACAAATTATCACATCCAATATAAGATGATATTTTTTGCCTTTTCCCCTTTTTCAGTAAATCCTTCCCTCGAATGATTTCAATATTTCTTTAAAAAAACAATGTTACATTAGATTTTGATAATCAATCTTTCAAAGCAAGGAGCCAAAGGATTTTTTTTGTGTCTTTAAGATGTTTTAATGTGGGTCATTATGAAAAGTATATGTTATGAGTAACAATTGTAATTAACCAGTACACTAACATGTTTGTGTTAAATTATGTTTTGCATGATGTTCCTGTCATGACAGAATTAGTAATGAATACTTCTATTTATAAATTAACATATTCACGGTGCTGAAATTATGGATGTGAATGAATGTTTTTTTTTAATGAGCCAAACACACTTATTTTTGTACCAAATGTTCAAACATACATTTTAACTGACACTTTGAATTTTTTTTTTTTTTTTCATGACCTTGCAATATATTTTTTAAAAACTTCTACAGTAGATAGAATCAGTATAAGTCCTGGTATATTATTAATGTTCTGTACAACACAGTTGACACGACATCTGTGACATGCTAGAATTAGTCTTGTTTATGTTTTATGTTGCCATGAATGCAAAGGCAGTAGGAATTGTATTGAAAGTTTTGCATGCTTCTCATTGTGGGTTTTTATTTGAAATTTTTGAGAATCTCTTTCTTTAGATTGATTTTTGTATGTGTTTAAAAAATATATAAATAATTAGACTTGCTACTAATTGTCATGAATAATTAATCTGTTGATACATTTTCTTAAACATAAATCATTTTCAAAACACAAAATATTGCAGCAGCTCAAGCACTTTTGATTAATTAAAAATATAGTAGACTGATTTATAAGGAAAAAGTAATAAAATATGATTTATAATAGATTCTATTTTGTTATGTAGCAAGATAACAGTGACCTGATTTGGTTTTTGATTTCCTATCAGAAAGTTAAAATGGTTATTTCCTTTTGTTAAAACAGCGGGAGCATGAAGGTTTACTCTTGTCCATCTGTACATAGGTCCCGAAATTGTTTTCTGTACTCTAACTTTAGTTTGCCATAACGGAATGTTATGAATCTTATACACAACACTTAATACCACCAAACATAAATCAAGGTCAAACTTGAGTGACCTCATTCTTGAGTTAACCCATTACTGTTTCTTGTACTCAAACACATTGGCAATCTCTTAATGGCAACATGCTGGCACAAATGTCATTTAGTTTCAAAGAAAAAAAAACAACGTCAAAGCATGGGCATCTGAGTCCCATGGACACATACCTTTATTTTAATTTTAATTCTGTTATTTGTTATTTCATTTTATGTATATATTAAAGCCTTTCCTTATATATTTAGAAAGTTTTACAACCTGTAGTTTGAAAACAAACTTGATTACTTCTACTTTATAAAGTATTTTTGGAAAAAGCATGACATAAGATATTTAGCAACTGTCAGAGAATGAATGAGTTCTAAATGTGTTTGTTTATATTTTCATCCATCTTATTAAGGAAACATTGGGGATGTTTTAGTTTTTGTTTCCTTTTCCATGTTTAGTTATTTTTGTTCACATTTTATGATTTATTTGATTTATAAGTCGGTATTACATCTAAAAATAGTAGATACTCATCATTAAACATGTCCTCTTGCTTTGTTTATTTCATGCAAAACTCTGATGGGGAAAAACTAAGGATAAAAAAGATTTCAAATAAATTAATTAATTTTCTTTTAGAAAGAAAGTGATGCTTTATAAAGAAAAACTAGGAGGATTAATTTTCATGGTAATACAAGTTTTAAAAATACAACAGTAGGCTTTCACAACCATTTAAAATTTCACTCCTTTGCATTTATAATTGCTTTAGCTGCCATGTTTTGTTTAGAATTGGCTTGTGATCACTTGTTGTTGTTTTCAGCCTCTGAACCAAACCTTAAGGTGCGGTCGGCCTTGAAGCAGAAATTGGAGAGTCAAAGGAGAATAACACACAGTCCAATTCTCCGACGCAAAGATAAAGCGAACTTCCTCAAACGCAAACCACTTTCGAGTAAGTATATAACAAGGAAATGATGCTAAGTCCTTGTAAGCTACAGGAAGTAAAAGTAGCTAATTGCTTCTTAGAAAACTGAATCAGATATTTTATTCTATAATACAGAGCCAGATCACAAGAAAGTTATCATATGTTCTTAGACATTATTACGATACATTTATGATTTATAAAATCTGATAGCTTTTACTATTTTACTAACAATGCAGTCTCAAAGCGCATAGGGATTAGGAAGTAGAAATATCTTTTCATTTCCTTGTAGAATTAAACACTACAGAAAGTATATATTGATGAAATACAAGAGTAGAGTAAAATCTAAATTATCAGCGTACAAGATCACAAAGTAAATTTTACTGCCAGGACATAATAGTAACTATGTTTGGACGCTGTTTGGTTTGTGGTCTTCTGCCTGGAACAGTTTGCATGGTTTGTGAACAACAAATGTTCTCAAGACATATAGTCTTAGTCAATAGAATGTTTTGTTGCATTATAGTATGGTTTTTCAATGATGTGTGTGGCATGACCTAACAAAAACTAACAAAGAGGCCATTTTCGGGGTATATCATAGAAAAAGAGATAAGTAGGTACAGATTTTTTACCAAAACAATTATAAATATTTGATCCAAATGTCCATTTATTCCAGGATTAAGTAAGCCATTTAGTAAATCTAGGACAACGTAATTATTCGTGGAGGTACTATTAAGTATTGAGGCCTTTGAACCAAGCAATTTGCAGAAATCTAAAAGTTGAATCTATTGCTATTATGATTATGAAATGAGGGTAGAATTTTATTTCACAAGATCTCTTCTGTTTAACAACCTCTTAAAAAGATATGATAATGATATAGTATACAACCCTTACTCCAAAATTATTATTTCACAGCGTTTATTTAATTATCTTTTTGCTGAAGAAATTTTATAATGGATGAAGCTTTTGCCTTATGTTAAATAAGCTTGAGTATTCCTCTAAACAATGTTTTTTAAGAGTAGAATCTGGAAGACATCCTTCAAGTCATGAATAAGTGGAATCATGATCAGATGTCGAAAGTTACAGTATAGAACCCCAATATACCCTCACTTTTGAGTAAGATGTAGGTTGGTTTTTTTAGAGGGGGGTACCACAACTTCAGTTCATGTATAGCATTCATGTCATCTGAAAAGAATATTTATTTCTTGTTGGACTATCTTTCTCAAATTGAAATTGACTTTTGACTAAATAGAAAATAAAAAGATAAATAAAAAAAGAAGCGAAAGATCACTGGAAGATGTTTTAAAAAAAGTTATTGATCATAAGTCATATCAAATGAGTATCATCAATTTCTACTGTTCTCTCTCTTTATTTATGGTTGGACATGAGATATTATGTCTTTGCTGAGAAGGTTTCATTTATCTGGGAATGTACAAAGTTGTCTTCTTAAAATCTTATAATAGATTCATCAAAACATATTTCTAATTATGCTGCAAATATCATATAATGTTATTTCTTTATTTCTTACAGTTGATTGCAGTAGTAATTCTGACTCTGGACCAAATTCTCCCCCAGCAGGACCCCATGCTCTCCCCAATGGTAGCCTGGCATCACTTCATTCAAAAGAGGTAAGAAATACAGGTTGTAAACTCTCCCAAATTGTAACTTAGCATCACTTCATTCAAAGAGGTAAGAAATACTGGGTGTATGCTCTCCACAATGGTACCCATCAATATGACAATCAGCTATGCATCACTACATTTAAAGAGGTAAGAAATACTGGGTGTATGGTCTCCACAATGGTACCCATCAATATGACAATCAGCTATGCATCACTTCATTCAAAGAGGTAAGAAATACTGGGTGTATGCTCTCCACAATGGTACCCATCAATATGACAATCAGCTATGCATCACTTCATTCAAAGAGGTAAGAAATACTGGGTGTATGGTCTCCACAATGGTACACATCAATATGACAATCAGCTATGCATCACTTCATTCAAAGAGGTAAGAAATACTGGGTGTATGCTCTCCACAATGGTACACATCAATATGACAATCAGCTATGCATCACAACATTTAAAGAGGTAAGAAATACTGGGTGTATGCTCTCCACAATGGTACCCATCAATATGACAATCAGCTATGCATCACTTCATTCAAAGAGGTAAGAAATACTGGGTGTATGCTCTCCACAATGGTACCCATCAATATGACAATCAGCTATGCATCACTTCATTCAAAGAGGTAAGAAATACTGGGTGTATGCTCTCCACAATGGTACCCATCAATATGACAATCAGCTATGCATCACTTCATTCAAAGAGGTAAGAAATACTGGGTGTATGCTCACCACAATGGTACCCATCAATATGACAATCAGCTATGCATCACTACATTTAAAGAGGTAAGAAATACTGGGTGTATGCTCTCCACAATGGTACCCATCAATATGACAATCAGCTATGCATCACTACATTTAAAGGAGGAAGGAAAGACAGGCTTCATGTTCTCCTCAATGGTAGCCATACCACTTCATTCAAAAAAGATAAGAAACTGTCTCCAAATGAACCTCATATTCTCCCTAATTATAGCTTTGCTTGACCACTCAGATAATACATGCCTCATTTAATATAAAAATAAGGAGATGTGCCTCATTATAAGAATAAGGAGATGTGGTTTGATTACCAGAAGACAACTATCCACCAAAGTTAAAATAGGCTACAATAAGACCTTCAACAATGGTGCAAAAATGCATGCTCTGACCAATGCATGGTAGCCATGCATCACTTCATTCAAAAAAGTAGGAAATAATTCTTGTCTTCTGAATATACATGCAAGATTAAAACCTCATAACTGCATTCAATACTTGACAATAATATGAGAATACACAGGAGATGAGCATATGATTTTCAGTCATTACAAGAAATGTTAACATGAAATTTTGTCCTTGAGTGAAAGTTGCAATCCATAGAACTAAGCACTTAAACACAAGTGGCGTTACTGTAGTATATGAAGTAATACAGTAAATGTTTGGGTTGAGTTTATCACTGTTTTCTTATGTTTGTTGATGTATTAGTGCCTATGTTCTTAAAATCTGTGACATTGACCTACTTAAAACAAGCAAGATTAAACCAGTAAAATCATTAGAATCAAGATATCATGATAACATCATAATTAGAATTGAGTTTCGTTATCAGGTGTGACGTTATTACATTTCTACTGTAATGATATAATATGATTTAATTTGACATTCTCATTTAGCTTTTTTAGCTTTTTGATTATGAGTTCAAGTTCATTTTTTTTTTACTAACATTTGAAATATTATTCAGATGCCATCTTGAAACCACCTTAGAGGAATGTGGCAGAGTTTCAAGGTTCCCTCTTTTAAACCACATGTTTTCTAAATTGACACGACAATAGAAATATGTGGTATGAGTGCCAATTAGACAACTCTTCATCCAAGTCACAATTTGTAAAAGTAAACCAATATAGGTCAAAGTACGTTCTTCAACACAGAGCCTTGGCTCACACCAAACAGCAAGCTATAAAGGGCCCCAAAAATGACAAGTGTAAAACCATTCAAACAGGAAAATCAACAGTCTAATCTATTTAAAAAACAAGAAATACTTAAGAACCTAATCAACAAGCGACAACCAATGAACATCAGGTTCCTTACTTAGGATGGGTGCAAACAAATGCAGAGGGTTTAAACGTTATAATAGGTACCAACCCTCACCCTTATCTGAAACAATTGTGTAACATTACAACATAGAAAGACACACCATAAAATATCAATTAAAAGGGATTAACTCAATCGAAAGACATATTAACACAAACAAGTGAACATACACTGAACAAATAAATTTGATCTATGACACAATGTAAATACAAAATCAATAAAATTACAAGACTGTTTACCCTTGGGTTGGGCTGAGTATCATGATTCATGGCAAGCCCCAAGCCCCTGGCCCCTCTCATATCAAAATTGATAAATAGTTGAAAACAGTTAATATTCCTCTCCACAGTAGCTGCAAGTAAATCTGTTTTTTGTCAGGTATCTAAACTTCGAAACAGGTGAAATAAAAGCTACCTATTGAAGATATTACAGTATTAAAAAGATACTTTAAGAACAGGAATTCTGCTGATAAAATTCCTAGCATATTAGTTTGGAATTGATACCTATTCTTGATATATGTCTCAGTATTAATGATAGTTATTTTTGGCTCTCTGATCTTGAAATAGATCTTTGTTTACCACATCAAATAAGCTACACCTTAAACAAACCTTTAGTTTCAACACATACAACTGAAAAGTAACATATTGCATTTATTTTCCACTGAAGCAGACTTTTACTAATTGAAGATCTAGATAATTTAAAATTAATTTATATTTTGTTTTTTCTTCTCCAAAATCTGTCAAAAGAATTATGTACATCTGCTTAAATCTATTATTATCTATTTTTATCTTCAAATATTTTTTTGACATTGTATAACAATTTATTTCAATAGACATGATCTATTTTAGACACTTGTTTCTGAAAATATTATCGACCTTGCTAAGTTAATTGATTATAAATATAGAAAAAAAATCTATTAGATAAGTGTCCAACATAGCAGAAATTCTCTCTAAGTGTTGAATATTAATTGAAATTTGAAAAAAAAATACCTAAACCTGTCGAAAAGTATAAAGCATATTGGTTACTAATCAGATCAAAGTTTTAGGTTAATAGTATTCTTAAAATTGTTTAGGACATTTGTTTTTGTTTATAAACATGTAGTGACAGACTGGACAGTTGACTGACCTCAATTATTGATTAGTTAAACAGTTTGTAGTAAACTCTCTTAGACACATGTCCATGAGGTGAAAATATAGAACAGAACAAAACAAAACGGTTTGATTTTCTTTATCCTAAAGTGATGCCTGTAAGTGGTAATTTATGAAATACTACTACTAATGGCATGACAGCATTTTCATAAATAATATATAATCAATTTGGAAAAGACTTCTTCATTTTTCTAGGTGTCAAAATCTGATGTTTTATTTCTTATTATCCATAAGAGGTCCTTCCACATATGTTAATCTTTAGAAATTAAATAATATAAAACATTTACAGTGATCACATGACTGATATTTTTGATAATAACTTGAAATTTTATAGTGTATTTTATTAATGTGTTAAAAGTAACCTATATTGAGCCTCTGTAAGTGAAGGTGATTACATACAACTTAGAACATCCTTCTTTAAAGCCTTGATTAGAAGAAGGATTCTTACTGAAAATAGATCTTTAATATAAGCTAAGAGAAATGGATGGATCAATGTAGAAATAGTCTGCTTACATCTAAATCAGGAAATATTGTTTCAGATTTTTATTTTTATTTGTAATCTTGTTGTCAACTTTGTTTTTGAAGTCCTAAATAGAGAACAGTATATTGATTTAGAAGGTTGCTATAATATTAACAGATCTAAATTTAGACCAAAGACAATGGATTTTTGTCAATAATAAAATGTTATAAAGGTCATTGTCATTCTGCACTGTGTTGTTAGGTGTGAACCTGTATTCATGAAATTTTAAAACATAATTCTTGACACAAGACCATGGTTGGTATGATATAGTTTGACTATTTGACCCTTCCCATTTCTGATCAAGCTGGATATTTTCAACAGGTTTTTTTGTAGCAATTCATACCATGATAAAGTATAAAGGAGTTCAGAAGGGGGGCAACCCTAACTTTTGGAAGTTATTTTTTGTTTGCCTGGGATAAGTTGACCTCATTTTCATGGTCCAATGACTTAAAGAAAACTTTTTTTTTGTGATGTGAATTTTACGATTATTATAAGTGATGTGATAACTATAGTTGGTATATTTGATCCATCCACGATTTACATGTTTGACAGACAGGGTTTATCAGACCTAGACCTCACATTCCATGGATCAGTGATTAAGATTAAAGTTACATGAGCCTCTTTTTCAGATACTGTACCCAGGAGGTCAATGATATTTGGTGTATGGAATGAATGTATAGTGTACATGTCTGTATAACTGACCTTATTTTCATGGTACAAAAGTCAGTGTATTGTTTTTCATGGTTAAAAACTGTTTCTCAGATACTATAAGGAAAGGACCACTATATTTGGTGTATAGAACGATTGTAAGGTGTGCATGTGTCTGTCTTACAGGGTTTATTTGACCATAAGGTTCGAGACCACAATTATTTCGTAGTGCATTTCTTTTAGAACATAAATGAAAATTTAAAAAAATGCCACCTGCACTTTCTCAATGAAATTTTTACATTGTGTTGTGCTACTTTTGGGACAAATTATATCAAAATTATAGAAAACTTCAAAATATGGACAATTTTATGTTTAGGGCGTCTTGAAATCTTTTGACAGCTTCCAAAGTGCTAATTTTTAACCTTTTTCAGCTGGACCAAATCACTACTTTCCTTTAAAATTCTGGACCCAATTTTTTTACAGTGTAATTTCAAAGCCCCCCCCCCCCCTTACTTGCATTTTTAGGCATTTAACATGGAGAAATAAATTTGAAAGGGGTATAAAAATTAATGGCAAGTAACCCACTGTCAACACTAGGGACTATATTGGTGGACAACGAAAATCAAGGGACAACAATTGTGGTCTCGGACATAATAACTCCATTTACATGAATTGTTGATAATGTTACTTTTATACTTGATGCATAACCTTTTTGATTGTCGGGTAAAAAAAGACCTCAACCATGATTAGTATAATAAATAGGATAGACATTTCAACCTGTGCACTCTTGTTGCCACCTAAAATTCGCAGATTTTCATTTTCTACTCACTGAAATGTTATGGAATTCAAACTATAATATGTTGATGAACTCTTTAACGTCAACATTCTTCAATTCATGTCTTCAGAAAAAAAATGACAAGTTTTTATAAGCACTTATTTCTAAGTTCATCAATATATAATAAGGTTATTTTTACATAGTTTGTTATTCAAGTGTAAAAGTAGGTAAATCCCATTACAATTTAATGTTAGTTCACAAAAGTAATGCTGTTTTGAAAAATTAATGAATAGAAAAAAAAACTCAAGGTTATATTTTGTATCAGGAGAATATCTTGGCTATTCTTGGATGACATTAACAATAATGTTCATATAAAAGTATCAACTACATCAGATTTGTAAAAGATTAAGATAGAGCAAATTCAAATCCATAGCAATGAATATTTAACAAAATACAAATATCAGTAAACATCATCCTGGATTGTTGTCTCATTGACAATCACATCACACCTTCATATTGTTATCAGTTCATATATACATGTATATATTTGCACTGGAATTTGTCAGTTGTATTGGAATGGTAAAATGATATGTATTATTATTATACTAGTTACATATATTGTTAACAAAGGTATGTTAGGGCTATTGATAGAAAACCTTTGAACTACAGATAAAAGAAATTTTGCCAAGGTTTAAAATAGTTATGTAAGACATGGTTTATATAATCAATAGTTTCTGATGTCAGAATCAATAATCTTACATGAAACTGTGTTATTACATGGTATGGACTCAACATCAGAGGAGCCTTTAATAAAAATATATGTTACTCTGTCAAAATAAAGTAGTGAAAATGAAATGATGAAGATTTTGTATGATTGTATGAAGCATAGATGCATACATATATGAAGGAGTTAACTTTAATAAGCCAAATGATCATTTTAATTTAAAGGTAACAGATTAAATTTAGGTATTAGTGCACAGACAATACATCGTTCTTATGTTGATGTTACTTACATTAAATATAATAAGTTAATGCTATGTTTGTACTGGTTGTAACTAATGCTGTGTTTGTACTGGTTGTAACTAACCTTATTTTTGGCAATTTACTAGACAATGTTAAAAATCTTTCTGATCCCAGGAGGATTGCCAAACATCATGTTCTTAAATGATTTAAGTTTATAATATGATAGATAAATTATCAAATAAATATATACTTCAAAAAAGATGTAGATTACACGCAAATAGCCATTGGAATGCTTCTCTGATAGATACTTGAGAAGGAGTTTTGGACATTATTAGAAATTTATATAAGTTAAGTCCATCTCTGAAGACAAAACTGGTTCCCATTCAACATCTCAGTAAAGATATAAACTGTGACCAAAACAATTTTAAATTAAGAATCTTTTGAAGATCACACCAAAGTTATGTCCTTTGATATTGTGGGAAATTCCCAGTTTTTAATTTAAAATTGATTATTTCTGTTTTCTGAAGCAAATACTTTAAACAGAAAACTAATTAACAATATTAAACCTCATCAAAGATGCTTCCAGCCAATTATACAAACAGAAAGTACATAACCTGTTTATATAGATTTTTGCTATACTGCATAGATAGGCAGAATATTCTACAATGCCCATTCTGTACAAAATTTCAATGGAGAAAGAAACCCCATTAATAGAAAGATATGTCTTGCTTTAAACTATTAATTAAAAAATATTGACATATATTCCCCATAAAAAAGCATTATTCCTGTTCACTTGACTTAACACGCTCTATTCCTGTTCACTTGGCTTAACAAGCTCTATTCCTGTTTACTTGACTTAACAAGCTCTATTCCTGTTAACTTAACTTAACAGGCTCTATTCCTGTTTACTTGACTTAACAACCCTATTTTTGTTAACTTAACTTAACAGGCTCTATTCCTGTTTACTTGACTTAACAAGCACTAATTCTGTTTATTTGACTAAACAAGCTCTAATTCTGTTTACTTGACTTAACAGGCTCTATTCCTGTTTACTTGACTTAACAAGCTTTACTTGACTTAACAAGCACTAATTATGTTTACTTGACTTAACAAGCTCTAATTCTGTTTTCTTGACTTGATAAGCTCTATACCTGTTTATTTGACTTTATAAGCTCTATTCCTATTAATTTGACTTGATAAGCTCTATTCCTATTAATTTGACTTGATAAGCTCTATTCCTATTAATTTGACTTGATAAGCTTTATACCTGTTTATTTGACTTAATAAGCTCTATACTGGTTTACTTGACTTACTTAATAAGCCCTATACCTGTTAACTCATCTTTCATATAAACAAGTAAACTAATTAAACTGATTAAACCCATTAGTCCATGTCAGTTACAGTTCTTTAACCAGCTGCTTTGATATGCTCATGCAACTCTAATGTAAATTTTTATAAAAGTTGGTGAAACAAATTTAAAATAGGGAAGGAGTTTACAAGTATTTGATGGAAACGTAACACGATTAAAATGAAGATTGACTCTTATTAAAGTGCAGATTTTATGTATAAAGCTTTCGAACATGTGGCTAATGATTATCAATTTTTAAATTTATCAACAGATCTTTGAACTTTGAGAAGAATTCTATTAAAACTATCTTTCAGCACTGACGTAAGAGTTTGCATTTTTTCTCACCAAAGATAAGGTTTTAAAATCAAAATACAAATATCTCCCCTTTAAACAGCCAGACTCTAGTTTTGTTGTATTTTATATAATTTCACATCTAATTCGATTAGAAAATAACTTTTTATCCTGAAATTTAAGGAAAAAATGTTATGTACCTACTGAAATAGATGGCTAGTGATTAATATGTCTGTCTCTCCTGTAAGATAATAAATTGAAAGGAACCACATTTTAACACTCAATAAATTTCTGATATAGATTGCTGTCCTTTAATTGAAAATCTTTATGGTAAACGTAATTACTTATTGTTAGATTTTAAAAAGGTGTGTACAGTAATATCAGTAGTGAAGACAAAAACCCAATGTACTAAAAACAAAAGAGAATCAGTGTAACCAATTTGATGGAGAAAATTAAGTAAATCAATATTTAATTACATTTGTTACTATATATAGATTCAGGAGATTGTGTGGATGGTACATTGAATTTTTATGAGAATAACGTGACAATGTTATTGATTCTATAAAGATCAAATGATAAGATGAAAACAATACTACCCGATCAGCTTCAATTTATCACTAAAACATTTCTATTTTTAAAATTTGTGGAGGTAATTGGTCGTGAAGGAAGAATTATTGATGATCGCTGCAGGAGGTCAAAGTCGTGACAATTCTTTCTGCTAATTAGTCATCTCCTGCTGAGACCGTTTTCCCTTTTTATGGAATTTTTCCTAAAGTTGTTTCACAAATTGTTATAGTTACAACAGTGGCGATAAAATTAATTAAAACTTTTAATGTTTGTTGCTGAAAGCAATCCACAAATTGTGTAACTAATGCAACTCTCAGGATATGAACAGGGAGGGTCTTAACTTATCAAATATTTTTGCAACTTGCACAAAAGTCAAGACCCTCCCCGTTCACACCTTGACTTGTGCAAGTTGCAAAAATATTTGATAAGTTTAGACCCTCCCTGTTCAAAAACTTGCACAAAAGTCAAGGTGTGAACGGGGAGGGTCTTGACTTACCAAATATTTTGCAACTAATGCAATATTCAGAGTGAGAACAGAGAGGGCTTGACCTTCCACATATTTTGAAACTTATGCAATAGTAAGGATGTTTACAGGGAGGGTCTAGACTTATCAGATGCATAAATCAAGCAGTGGCTATCTATCACGAAGCATATTTTTGCATTTTACAATTAGACATATCATTATATAGCCATCATTGGAATGATTAAAAGTGGCTTTGTTCATGTGTTTAGTTACTTTAGTAGTCCTTAAAGCTTAGTATAAATATGTAGATTTAGACGTACAGTGATAATGATCCTAAATGTAATACAGTATATCTTAATACAGTATTTATTTTTTTCTGTTTCAGGACTCTCATAGTTACCAGATGGCATCATTATATAGATCTGTTGGTTACCATGGTAATGATCTCCACCTGTCACCATCCTTGCCAAACATTTCATTAGGTCGTCCACCATCATCATCAGTAAGTTACCGCGGATACTGAAAATGCCATTAAAAGTAACTAGGGGAAACATATATATGTAAAACATAATATGGCAGTTGTTAGATATCTCAAATCTATGTTTTAACCTTTAAGGTCTCTTTGGCATGTACATTGTTTATGGAAGAAGAAAAACAAAAAATGACAGTGTATCCAGATTTGTCAATGTCCATCAAACTGACTTCTGTCTTCAGTAGTTCAAACAATTTTATTGCATATAATTTTGCAATGCCTTTATTTCATGCTTATGACCTTAAAAAACCGAGTTCGTACGTTCAGTGGTAAATTTTTAAATTTGTTTTATTCAACACACCATCTTGAATATTCTTGGGGAAATGATTTGCCATATCTGCAAATAAATAGATCATTTAAAAAAAGTACCCAAAATTTTTGATAGAATTTGTACACTGTACATGTTTCAAGTTATAGCAGAAATGTGTTCCTAAATAATATTTGTTTGGGGGACAAGCAACCATTTTATTTTATAAAAAATCTAATACAATTTCTACATGTATATCATCTGGATAGGAAGTTCAAAATGTTTCAAAAAGAGAATGAATTGATTAATATCATACAGTATCTATATGCTTTACTTTTACATGCAGTAGTATTGAATTGTATATTATCGATCAGGTTTTAATAGTACAATGCTGCACATAATATCATACAAACTATTTAAATTACTAATGAGACAATTGCAGTTGATTTTATCATGTGTTAATTACACCTTTATTGTGTTATTATGTCATCCATTGCACAGTGCTTAAATATTTCATTTTTGTTTTCTTTTTAGGGTACAAATAACTCATCACCACCACATTCAGAAAGTGAACTACGGGCATTAGAAGCAGGCAGGATGAACATGCCCCACCCCCACCAAGCAGGCGTACCATACTATCCTTCTGTACCAGGTAGAATATTAGAAGTTATTTAAATATATCACTGCTCGTAAAGAGGAAGGTTATACCTCATGACTTTCTGTCCTTTTGACACCTGTCTGTCTGCAGCATTTCTGTCACAATTTTTTAAGGCAAAAAACAGCTTCTTGATACATATGGCACCATGCCTTATTTAGTTATTCAATGACACATTTTGAATTACTATGATATTGTACTTCTTGTTTACCAAAAAATGTATCTTTAAATATCAGACACATATATATTTAAAATTTGTGTTACAGTAAGTAAGTTATTTTTATTGAAATAAAGTCCAGTCATTGAACTTTCATCAAATGAACATATACATACATGTTGAACGAAATTATGTTACATGTTTTTCAGTAATTACATTGATATATGCATCAGCATTTATTTAGATTATGTCATACCATGTGGCACATATGAGTTCATTCAATGTTTTACTTCCTGTTGGCTAAAGTACTTGTATCTGTAAATTTCATTAATGTACATATGAAATTTTTGTACCATTTTTGCCATAACTCTTGAGTGGAGGTAAAAAATGTGAGCAGCTGAATTGTTGCCTTATGAACATGCTAAAAATCATCTTTTTAAATGTGATATTCATATGAAAGTGTTGCCATCCTAAATATACATTTATTATTTGCCTATGGAGATTTCATGTTATCATTGTATCATTTTATCCATTTTGTATTGAATGCTCCATACTATTTTACATAGGTATGGAAGGAGAATTACCACCACATCATCCAGCATACATATCTACACAAATGAAATTAATGGAAGAATCCAGGAGTCAAGGAAAATTGATGTCACATGTTAGTCCCTACAACAACATGCCCCCAGCAAACACAGCAAGTCCATCAACAGCAGAAACCCACCCATCAAGAATTAGGTATTTATTGTGTAGAACTATACCTACTGTACTGTCAAAGCTATTTATATCTGAGTAACATATGGTCATTCTGTGGAACCAGCTTGGACAAGTCAAGTGTCAAAACCAAACGTTTTTTTCAGTGAATGATTAGTATGGATTTGTCCTCAACTTAAACATTCATTGAGATGTCCAACCTTGTCTTCAATCAATTGACAGTCTCCTGCATACATTTGTCTTTTAGCATGGGAGGAAAAAAATCCCTTGTTCTTATCTTCAGTTCTCTCCCCTTAAGTTTTCAATCTTCTTCTGTAATGAAATACTATTGGTAAAAGTACATACAATTAATGTAAATTTAGAAAACTTCTGAATTGAAATGTAAAAGTCATCAGTTTGAGGTGCCATCTGTTTTCATTAGCAAATTGTTTTTGAATATCAACAAATGATGCGGTGAGTTTACAGCTTGTAATTCTACTATATAGACATATTAAATCCAAAAACTATTCCTTATGGTTGATAGTCTCAAGCTTAGTATTGCCAGATTCAGAAATAAATAATTAATCAATTCACAAAGTAACGAGAAAATAAATAGAATAATTACATTAAAAAAACTATACAGATGAAATTGGATGCAAGTAAAAAGTATTTCAAAACTGGTGTTTATCATTGAAATAAAATAAACCAAGCAATATTCAATTATTACTTATTAGGAATCCCATAGACCAACTCAGGTTGTTTCATATGAATTGGTTACAAAGGTTCATGTGAGGTCAATAGGCATAAATGATGTAATAGCATTAACATTGTGACATAGAAAATGTATAGGAAAATGCATGAATTTCAAAGCCGTATGTATTAACAAACATGATCTTTCCCTTTCTATAGACATAAACCATTAGGCAGAACTCAGTCTGCACCCCTGCCATTGGGACATCCATTTTTACAACAACAAAACTTGCTGTTACAACAGCAGCACTCACAACAAGTTAAACAACAAATACGACAAGCTGTCTTACATCGTGCTGGAATGGAGAATGTGGATGAAGAAACAGAAGCTAAGTTACAACAGGTATAACATGTAAACAAGTATTGTGTTAAAACAAGTAATGGTCTTGTAAATACTGTGGATTCATTATTATTCATGGGATATCAATTTTCATGGTTTTCTTAGGTACAGTTGTCAGAACCACAAATTTAGATGTTCAACAAATTACAAATTTTCGATCAGGTTGTATGCAGACTTTCAGAAAACCGTGAAATCACATATCAACAAAAAGGCAATTTTCCTGCAATCCACAAAAAATTGGTTCCCAAAAAAATAAATGAATCCATAGAATTGGTTGCAGATAATCACTGGTAACAAAAAAGATGTGCGATCACTGATTTCAAGCATAAAGGAACCAAAAAAGATGAACCAATATCTATAACTAATATAGCATTTTGAATGTTGATTAGGTGGCTAAATTTGACTATGATCGAACATTTAATTCCTAGAAATAAACCAAAACTTTGTTAAAATGTTTTGATTTAGAAGTTAATTTCTTTTTTAAAGATAAAAAAATTATTGAAAAATAATGCTAATCTGAATATACAAAGAAATTGACACACCATTCTGAAATAACCATCCTTTTTCATCACTGCCAATAAGATAGTTATAAGAATGCTCGTTTTAATCATTATTAGGAAATGAGAGAATCCAGAGAGCAAGATGCAGATGATGTAATTGTAGTAAAGGAAAGTCACATGGAAGAATCGTCAAGTGAGACGTTAAAACCACAGCAAACATTCCCAAACCATCCAAGGGAGGCTGTTAAACACCGTCGTCATCATCACCATCGACCATTAGCTAGGACACAGTCCAGTCCTCTGGTTACTTTCTCTAATCTACCACAACAGACACAGGAATCTGACCCAACCACAATTAGATATAGATATACTACAGGTAATTAATTTTTGTTTGATTAACATTGCCAAATTCAAACCACAACTAGATATAAATATGTTTCAGGTATTGGTAAACATTGTCACAACCAAACCACAATTAGATATAAATACAACTGTGGTAAATTATTGCTTCACTTTGCCACACAAAAAAAACCACAACTAAATATAGATATACTTCTGGTCAATTATTGGTTTACATTTCCACTTTTGAACCACAATTATTAAGGTCTTTCCTTTATCTATAAGGAAAGACCTTACTGTATTTCTTCTGATTATTATTATTCTTCTTGTTCCGCCAAACTTTGACAAAATTTCCCTCCGTAACCGTAAACCATGTCGCTTTCATGTTCACACTTTGTATCGGTGTCATGAATACCTATCCGAAACTCACCCTGTGAGTCGAAATATTTTGTCGGTTCGGAGTAATCCCTCCGAAACCCAAAAACCTTGTTATCGCTCCAACACCGTAACCGTAATAGGTAGAAAAAAAACAAAGGGTGAAATTTGTTCAGGACCAGACCCCGGTTCTTCGTTACGTTTGGATCGAAAAGATTCAACGACTCATTGGTAGGGTTATGCCCCTATGAAAATTAACCGGTGTCGGTTGACCACCAAAACTCAGAAACCGTAAGTCGTAGACACCTAGGATCTTCACCAATCATCATCAATTTATGTATCTTTGAAAAATACTTCAAGGTCAAATTTGTATGTTGACCTTGACCTTTAGCCTAACACCTTGTTATGGGATAATCTCAGAAACCATTATACTTACAGAAGTTTTAAATGGTGGAAAATGTTTGGGTCATTATGGCGCAACTTTGTTACATTTTGACCAAAGAGATTTGACCTTTTTTTAAGGGGCATAACCCCTGTTTTAGGTTTTTGAAAAGACAAAATCAGCTTTTACTATATAACCAAAGGTCCTAGACCCTTGGGGTCTTCAGTAATGGCATTGGGGACCAATGACCTTGACAAAGGTCAAAAGGTCAAAGGTCAAGGTCATGTCCCAGATAGCGAATTTAGTGTTTTTAACCTTATTTAAAGGATTTTTAGTGTGTTTTCGAGCTTTTTAAGGTTGACCTTGACCTTTTCAATACATTCTACGTCTCTTGGAACATGTATTTTACATTAAAAAAGGAAAGACCTCTCAATTGTTCTAGAACAATTGACAGTTTAATTATTATTATTATTATTCTTCCGCCAAACTTTGATGCAGTAAGCCTCCGTAACCGTAAGACGTGTCGCTTTCTTGTTCACACTTTGTATCGGTGTCATGAATATCTATCCAGAACTCACCCTATTAGTCGAAATATTTTGTCGGTTCGGAGTTATCCCTCCGAAACCAAAAAACCTTGTTATCGTTCCAACACCGTAACCGTAATAGGTAGAAAAAAAACAAAGGGTGAAATTTGTTCAGGACCAGACCCCGGTTCTTCGTTACATTTGGATCGAAAAGATTCAACGACTCATTGGTAGGGTTATGCCCCTATGAAAATTAACCGGTGTCGGTTGGCCACCAAAACTCAGAAACCGTAAGTCGTAGACACATAGGATCTTCACCAATCATCATCATTTCATGTATCTTTAAAAAATACCTCAAGGTCAAATTTGTATGTTGACCTTGACCTTTGACCTAACACCTTGTTATGGGATAATCTCAGAAACCATTATACTTACAGAAGTTTTAAATGGTGGAAAATGTTTGGGTCATTATGGCGCAACTTTGTTACATTTTGACCAAAGAGATTTGACCTTTCTATAAGGGGCATAACCCCTGTTTTAGGTTTTTGAAAAGACAAAATCAGCTTTTACTATATAACCAAAGGTCCTAGACCCTTGGGGTCTTCAGTAATGGCATTGGGGACCAATGACCTTGACAAAGGTCAAAAGGTCAAAGGTCAAGGTCATGTCCCATATAGCGAATTTGGTGTTTTTAACCTTATTTAAAGGTTTTTCAGTGTGTTTTAAAGCTTTTCAATACATTCTACGTCTATTTGAACATGTATTTTACATTTCAAAAGGAAAGACCTCTCAATTGTTCAAGAACAATTGACAGTTTAATTTTTTTTACATTGCCACTACCAAACCATAACTAGATATAATAGTAAAATATAACTCTGGTAAATTATTGCTTTACATTGCCACAATCAAACTACAAACTAAGCGTACATTTCTTGTTTTTGTTGTTGAATGAATTAGACATTTGGATGTTGATTAAGCCTTATCCATTTTAGGTTTAGCATATGATTCAATCATGCAGAAGCATCAATGCACATGTAATAACAATTCAAATCATCCAGAGAATGAAGGCCGTCTACACAGTATATGGTCTAGATTACATGAAACTGGACTGACATCTAGATGTGAGGTTGGTATTGATTGATCAATAGTTATAAAACTCAAGTTATGAAGGCATTATAATTGTAAATATAAGTCCAGTCTCAAATCAGTGATCTTTCTTCAGATCTGTGTCCTTTGACATCATGTCACGCTTCAAATCTTAGTTCTTTTCTCAGATTTGTATATCTTGACTTCATGACAGTAGGTCTTTCGTAACATAGAATTGAGGCTTCACATAAATATGACGTTTACATATTTGAATGATAATAGGTGAAATTTAGGACCATATAAAAAAAAACTGAACATTTTGCTGCAAGTGATAATGAATCAAAAATATATATTTTTTTTTATGCATCTCAATGTTTGTGTTTTTTATTGGATTGACACAAACTCTGTTCAATAAATGAGTAAATAAAATCATGTAGAAACAGTTTTGATTTTAACATATAGTGCAATACTTGAAATTTTTTAGCCAGTTAAATGCAAGTTTGAGAATGTATTTTTTTAAGCTTTTTTTCAATATTCATGACTTCACAATACAATAAAGTGATCAGCTTGTATTTCTGGTTCAAAGATGATTTAAAACAGCTGATAATCTATAGATTTATAGGAGTAATGTTTAGGTGACACTGATTTACATCTTTGTGACATGTAGAACACAGTAACATATGTTTATCTATACATATTAAATGGTATGTAATACAGGTCAGGAACACCATCTGCATACATCATTATTCTTGGTGTAAGAAGGTTCTTTTTTTTCAATTTCAGAGAATAAAAAGTAGAAAAGCCAGCATGGAAGAATTACAAAGTTGCCATTCAGAAGCCCATACATTGTTATATGGGACAAATCCCCTTAACCGGCAGCGTCTAGATCCAAGCTTATTTGGTAAGATAGTATTTGAATGCTGTGAAAAATACTTCACTTAAATGGTTTATTTTGTAACTTATAAATCACAAGATATAAATAACTCTATCTCTATTTATTTTAACATGCTAGATGTTTTAATTCATTAGTGGAGGCAGGTACTTTGGTTCCTTATTTAGAAAGTTATAAGTAAAATGATATTATAAGCTAGCCAATATTTTGCTTATCATGATATTAACTACCATACACTGTAGGGCATTCAAAACATCAAGCAGAAAACATTATTTGTAATGGCATTTCAATCCTTGTTGTTAAACCATCTGAAAAATATCACAAACTGAAGATTGACATTTGTGTGCCTGTTTACTTTTATATTTTGAAAGACTATGGTACACTGTAAGACTCTCTATATGCTATTTCTTTTTCAGAAAACATGCGTTTCTTTTTGTTACCATGTGGAGGAATTGGTGTGGATTCCGATACAGTGTGGAATGAAATGCATACATACATAGCTGCCAGAACAGTAAGTGACAAACAATAAAGAGAGAGATTAAGATACAATTTTATAACTGTAAAAAACACAAAGGTTACATAGTTATGTCTTTTATTGATCATTAAATTGAGGTTTCTGTCATAAAAGCTTTTCTTTTTGTCAGTTTTAATCATGATTATGAAAAACTTTATTGAACATTTAATGTTCTCCGATGAGTCTTGTACTTCAAAGTACCAAAATAGTTTTGATCAGAATATCTAAATGACATTTAAAAGTAATAGGTCAATAAAAAATTACACTACCTACGTAAAATGCTAAGAATTAACGTCAACTTACAAATATATTTAGTTATTTTTATATTTGACCTTAAACAGAGTATTACGAGGAAAATGTTAAGGGCATGACATTAGTTTTGGTTTCTTCATTTATCAACTTGTATAAAGGCACAGCAGGAGTATCATATTAAGTTTCACAGATTAAAGCCTTCTAATGTCATTATGATTTATTTATTGTCCCTACGCAACACAATGCGTGGGACACATAAATCAGGTGTCTGTCCAACACGACTTGTAAGTGCTATTAAGTGTACAAATCCTGTCTGTTTTTTTACAGAACTTATACCATAGGTATATATCAACAATTTCTCAGTCAAATTTGAAAATCATTGATGATCTGCTGTTTTTAAGAGTTATGCCCCTTGGAAATATTAATTATATTTTTGTTATTGCCCTTGGACTGATAAAATATGTGCTACTTATGGACACTAATGGAACTCTGTTCTTTTGTTTGACAATGTTTCATTTTGAATAGCTTCAAAATTTCATTTTAGTTAATTTTAAAAACAAAAAGTGAAAATGCTTTTTTGTCTCCACTTCAACTTCTGTCCCATAGGGATAGTGGTCTGGCAAAGGTGGCAACAGCAGTGTTGTTAACTTATTACTTAAAAATGCTTAATATTTCAGAAAGTAAGAGACATGGATGCTTCATACTTACATTAAAATGTTACTGTCTGTAACATGTTCATTGTCCTTGACCTGATTTACACATTAAGTGACTGCTTGGAAACAGTTAAGATTTTTGAAATGCTAATTTCTCTCTTGTTCATATTATGAGTATTAGGATATCCATATTTAATTTGTGTTCAACTTGCAAGGTCCTCATGCTAGTTAGACAGTTTTCACTTGACCTCCACCTCATTTCATGGATCAGTGAACAAGGTTAAGTTTTCCAAGTCAAATCAATATCTCAGAAACTATAAGCAGCAGGTCTTCTATATTTGGTGTATGTAATGATTGTACTTTTCCAAATGTCAAGTGTCATCTGCCCATGACCTCAATTTCATGGTTCATTGGACAATGTTTGGTTTTTGTAGTTTGATCTCTTTCTCAGATATAATAAGCAATAGGTCAATTATATTCTCTGTGTGGAACAATTGTAGGGTGTACATGTATGTCTGACAGGGTTCATATGACCTTGACCTCATTATCATGGTTATTTGATCAATATAAGATTTATGATTTGATCTATTTCTCAGGTACTATAAGCAATATGACTTCCTTATTTGGTGTATGGAATTATTCTAAAATGTACATGTCTGTCTGGCATGGTTCATCATTTTCATAGAACATTGATAATGTTAAGTTTATATGATACTTTGTAGTGAAATTTCATATTACAGACTTTCAACATGAAAGCAATGATCAGTAAAGCAGGTGAGACATTTCAGCATGTGCACTTTAGTTAATCTAAAGTATATATAAAGTGTCTGTGAGGATAACTACACTATGTTCTAGTCATATACTTCTTTAAAATGATTGAATGTGAAATAAGTCTTTTTAACATTACTGAAAAAGATTAGCAGGTAATTTATGCTAATGTTTGGTAATCTATCCCTTTCTAGGATTATTTTAGCTTATAATTGGAGTCAATAAGACATAATAATAAAAGGTTAATGGCCTGATGAGACAAACTTCTATTTTCTGTTTTGTTTTCTGGGGGCCTAGTGAGGGAAACAGTCTCATTATGACCTCTTTTATCTGTTCTTGTTTATAGGGTCAGGTGAGAAAAGCAGTCTCATTTGGACCTCTAATATCTGTTCTTGTTTAGAGGCCCTGGTTAGGGAAACAGTCTCATTATGACCTCTTTTATCTGCTCTTGTTTATAGGGCCTGGTGAGAAGAGCAGTCTCATTTGGACCACTATTTTATGTTTTTGTATACAGGGCCTACTGTGGAAAACTGTCTTATTTGGATCTCTATTATCTGTTCTTGTTTACAGGGCTCTTGAGTGAACAGGCTCATTAGGACCTCTGTTATCTGTTCTTGTTTACAGGGCTCTTGGGTGAACAGGCTCATTAGGATCTCTATTATCTGTTCTTGTTTACAGGGCTCTTGAGTGAACAGGCTCATTAGGATCTCTATTATCTGTTCTTGTTTACAGGGCTCTTGAGTGAACAGGCTCATTAGGATCTCTATTATCTGTTCTTGTTTACAGGGCTCTTGAGTGAACAGGCTCATTAGGACCTCTGTTATCTGTTCTTGTTTACAGGGCTCTTGAGTGAACAGGCTCATTAGGATCTCTATTATCTGTTCTTGTTTACAGGGCTCTTGGGTGAACAGGCTCATTAGGATCTCTATTATCTGTTCTTGTTTACAGGGCTCTTGGGTGAACAGGCTCATTAGGACCTCTATTATCTGTTCTTGTTTATAGGGCCTGGTGAGATAAGCAGTCTCATTTGGACCTCTATTTTCTGTTTTGTTTTCTTAGACCTATTGAGTGAACAACCTCATTTGGACTTCTATTTTCTGATCTTGTTTATAGGGCCTGGTCAGAAAAACATTGGTCTCATTTGGGCCTCAATTTCCTGGGTTATTTTTTTTATTTGAATGAAGTAGTGACCTCAATACTGTCTGCAAATCAATACTTTTATAAACACTCCAGTGGTAACATAAAACTTGTAAGTTTAATCATTCAAGTAACACCTGTTCATAATACTAAAACAGTAGGAAATAAATAATGTATGTTACCTTGGAAACAGATAAATTGAGGTAAACAGAAAATTGCTTGTTTATGTAATTTCAATTAATACTTCAGAAAAGTAATATCAGATTATAAAAAAAGACTTAATTATGTAATGATGATTTTAACCATATGAATAAGATACAAGGGAATGGTGTAAATGTCTGTAAAATAAATTGAATCTAGATGTCCTCACAATTGTTTACGTTTTAACGGCTATTTTTACCTGTATAGATACAAACCATTCACAGACTTACATTTTGCTAATTTGGTATATTATAGTAGTCAGAACTAGCTAAAACTGTTGTAATTAAGTATCATAAAGTATTAATAAAAATAGATGTGGGAAAACAATTAGAGAAACCCAACAACACAATCAAACAATGTTCACTTGTTCATTTATTTTCTTTATTCAAAGTGCGAACAAGGTTTATGCACTAGTTCAATCCCAGTTTGATGAAAGCTGTTACTAAAGTTGTTCAGGTACTTATTGAATATCAATTTTAACATTATAGAAAATCCAATATCAATTTAACATGATAAAAAACTGTTACATTTCAATGGGTATGCAAGAAATTAAAAAGGAAAAAAGCCGTTAACCTTCATGCATATAGTTGTTTTTATGTAAAAATCATTTAATTTGTTTTTCCATTAATTCATGCAACACTGGCTGTAGTATTGTGCATATTCAAACCATTCATAAAATTGTATATATATAATGTCAGTTACCTTGTATGACAATTAGTAAACCTTTCAGGATTAGTCTGGTTATGGACCAAGAAGTGAACAAATTTAGTATAACAATTATAATCCCAATAGTGCCCCTTTTTCCAACCTCAATGAAACTTGGTGTTAAAAATTAAAAAATGTTTTTTGTTTTTTGATTTTTTTAAAACCTTGAGGGAGGGAAAGATAAAAGACCCAAAAATGATCTGCACAAATAATAGGTCCTTAGAGCCATATGAGGGTTCACAATAACCTCACCAGCAGGGCTTTTTGAATGGATCAACTTCAAAAGGCTCGCCTCAGACTTTTTGCCAGATTCATTACCTAGCTACCACTTTCTAGTGTTATCTATGACTTTGCCTAACATGTATATAAATATGAATTGCCACATCCTTACATCATCTCAGACCATACATTCTGTTAATTCAGAAATGATTGCCACATCCTTACATCATCTCAGGCCATACATTCTGTTAATACAGAAATGATTGCCTGCATTTCATAGTGCAATTTTAGACTAAAATGCAATTTTTTAATTTTTGCGACATTGTGAAAATACTGTTTAATTCATATAAAAAATTTCAAAATGCGAGTTTTAATTACTGCAATTATAACCCTATCGCATTTTTCACAATTATTCCTGAATTTACAATAATACATTATACATTAATGGTGTTGATTAGTAAATGATATTTACAAGGACAAATATGGATGACGTCAGCTGATATAGACGTAATAAGAATAGGAAAAAACAAATACTTATGTTGAGCTTGTTTACTGATTTTCTAACAAACAGTATTGATCTATAGTTATAACACCTGTTAAGTAAACATCTGTAGTCTAATTGATTTATACAAAGGACAGGTCATCAGATATCATATTGTTTCCGGTAAAATAAGAAGACAATTATAATGGTGTTAATGGGTTTTATTACACATTTTACCTACTGATACATTACGACAGGATGACTATTTTAATCATCACATGTAAACCTAACTTGTACATGTTATATAATTTAGTTGAAATAAAATTGTATTTGTCGCTGCATTTTAAAATAACTTGTTTAACCATGATTTAAATGGGGAATAGGTGTGGGGACTGATATAATTGTATTGGAAAAATTATGAAAGTACATAACAAAAAAGTAATGAATTCAAGCTGTTGCGTAGACATTTAATAAGCAGATTTAACCAATATTATACCGTTGACAGTGGCGGATCCAGAATTTTTCAAAAAGGGGGGTCACTCTAGTCATGCTTTAGTGATTCCGTATATAATCAACCAAATTTTTCCCACGAAAGGAGGGGCCAGGCCCCCCTGGATCCACCTATGGCTGTCTGGACAAGCAATGTAGGCAGTACTGTTGCCTATAATTGCTAACATCCACTTCATTTGAATTTGGTGGGTAGCTATGTTTCGGGGCCAGCTGAGGGACGACTCTGGTTGCGGACGTTTCTCGCTACATTGAGGACCAATTGGTGGCCTTCAGCTTTTGTCTGCTCTATGGTTGGGTTGTTGTCGCTTTGACACATTCCCCATTTCCATTCTCAATTTTATACCACATCTCTATTGAGTGGACAGCTAATGATATTGGAATACGTTGCAAAATGAAACTGTTTGCTGAATATGTAATGACCAAATTTAACCAACAATATCAAATTAAGCTGTTTGATTGGCATGCAACCATCAGTTTAAAATAATATAAATGGCTAGACATCCAATGACCTGATTTAAACATCAGTGTCAAGTTAAGATGTTGGCTTGACAGTCTATTTGTCGATTTAACCAACAGTGTAAGATTAAGCTGTTGTCTGGACAGTCAATGATCAGATTTTACTACAAAGAGAGCTCATTAGTTTTGTGCATTCTTTCCATTCATCATATGATAAACAGTATTTCTCTAACTGATTTTATTGTAGGACTTTCTTTGATGATATGAATAAAGTTTTGTTTATGTTTCAGGCTGTTGGCTGTGTTGTAGACTTGTCATTAAAGGTGGCAGCACGGGAACTGAAGGTAAGTTGTTCGATGGATCCATACAGCTCATGTTGATAAAACTTGACAGCCTAAATGATAGAATAGAAGTTGCTGTAAAGGATTGTTATCCCATTTAGTTTCTTATTTGTTACCATTCATTATAAATGAAAAGAAAAAAGTTGCTACCCTTTGAATATTCTTTTATATTGAGATTAATCGGGTTTTATTTGCAGTGTTTTTCAGTAATGCAATAAGAAGAATGATTTAGAAAGTAGCAAGTTGATTACAGTGTACATTATTGATAATGATTGTATATTTCTCTCTATGTTTTAATTGTGTTTTGATATTATTGTAGAATGGTTTTGCTGTTGTGCGGCCACCTGGTCATCATGCAGAATCACACCAACCAATGTAAGTACATACTAGCATTATACATGTTGTTTTACTCAGAATACATTGTTTACAAAATATACATATTTCATATGCCCTTTCAACTTAAAAATAAGACCTTGTTTTCAATCTGTGAGAAACACTGGTCACTATTGTACAAATAAAAATAAATGTGGTATACTGTACTATGGATTCATTATTATTCGTTAAATACCATTTTTCTTTGATTTGATTTTGTTGGTACAGGGAAAACATGAATTAAATTTTAAACAAATTACAAATGTCCATATAAAAATAATTGCTGACTAAAGCAAAACCATAAAATCAATTTTTTATGAAAATGGAACAATTCTCGAAAATTGGTACCCACAAAAAATGAAAGTTACAAAAGAAGATGAGTACTGTTAATTATGAAGTTACAAGCTTGTTATTTTAATTCAATAGTCTTTAAAATTGGAACATTCCAAACAAATAATGTAGATGATCTTCTATAATAAGGAGATGAACCTTGAATATTAAAGTCGAAGGTAAGTTATGCTGAAATAGATATAATTTTAAACTGTACAAGATTGTTGGGGGATGATGCTTTGAGTGAAATGGTATTGTTTATCTTGCAGGGGATTCTGTTATTTCAACTCAGTTGCCATTGCAGCTAAACAATTGAGAGAAAAGATGAAGTTAGAAAAGATATTGATTGTTGATTGGGTAAGTGTTAAGTAATTTGTTGAATGTTTTATTGTCCCATGTGCAACCAGGCATCTGTCTGTCAATGGTCAACATGTTGGACAATAACTCAAAAACACTGAAACCAGTGAATTATTTATATCTATTGACTTTAGCTCAATTTTGATTTTTATAAATTTTAGAATTTTATGTTTCACAGTTATGGGGTTTTATTCATTCAAAAAGGAGGATTTTCTAGATTTCGGACCATTACTAAAAGATGCTTTGTGCAGTTTTCAACTTTGGTGAATTGTTATTTTATATATGTTATTAATATCTATAAAATAATCACCATTTAGTTACATATATATAATAAAGAGTATATGATATGGCTTTTTCATTTTCACATATGATATTTTCTACTTGTTTTAGGATGTACATCATGGTAATTCAACGCAGCAGATATTTTATGATGACCCAAGTGTACTGTACATATCTATACACCGTCATGACAGTGGTAACTTTTTCCCAGGAACAGGATCAATTGAAGAATGTGGACAAAATAAAGGTCAAGGTTACAATGTGAACATTGCATTTGGAGGGTTGTTGACACCACCAATGGGTGATGCTGAATACTTAGCAGCATTTAGGTAAGCTAACACCACCAATGGGTGATGCTGAATACTTAGCAGCATTTAGGTAAGCTAACACCACCAATGGGTGATGCTGAATACTTAGCATCATTTAGGTAAGCTAACACCACCAATGGGTGATGCTGAATACTTAGCAGCATTTAGGTAAGCTAACACCACCAATGGGTGATGCTGAATACTTAGCAGCATTTAGGTAGGCATACTGAAGCAAGATGTGATGGCAGTCAGAAATCATTTCATCAATGTTCATTCATTTAAGTGTTTGTGAGGTAGAAACTATTTTCGGTGTCGCCTTGCTTTCATAAAGCATTCTGATTAACTAAAGTATAATACTTTAGTTAGATGGTTATAATGGATAAACCTATCAAGTTTAAATTTATTTCCATGAATCTTTAGTAACAGGTTGAATGTGTTTTTTGAATTCTTCCTTTGTATAAATTTAATACTTCAAAACCAGCTTTCAAAAGAGTTAAAAATATTCAATGGCATGTTTAAGAATTACAGATGCAATGGATTCACTTGCTAAACATTTAAAAATGCTGACTGAATAGGACATAATTTTGATGCATTACAATTTGTTACTTTTGTGAAACTATTTCTGTAGTTATGATTATAAACAGAGCTGAATCAGGGCTCCCAAAAAATATTTGAGCCAGCCGGACATTTTATATCTGATCCCGATTTTAATCCCTTAAGACTTAGTCACAAAAGGCAATTATGGTAATCAGATGGCCATTCCAATGATTGACATTAGATTAAAAAAAACAATTTTAAACTTTACTTTGATATAAATTTGATGTTCAGATGTAAACTGTTAAATTGGCAGTGCATCATTCAAAGTGTGCACATCACCGTGCTCATATCTCCCTAAGACTCTTTATTTGTGCAAAATGACATTGTCAAAAACTTTACTTTTGTTTTTAAAATCACATTTTTCTATATCCGGATGTTGACTTGACAATGGTAAAACATGGACCATAAACGGATACGTAAAATCCGTGTACGTTTACAAAGCACGACTGAGTAAAGAAGCTCTTTCCACGTTATTTCTTCAACAAAATACTTGAAATGATAGTTAGATACAAGTATCAATGATAATTTTAGCATTTTTGAAGAAATGTAGGATGCATAAATAAATTTCCCATCTGTGCACATGCGCACACATGTTCTGGTTCATACAATGTAGTTTTGACGATTTTTCATTTAAAACCTTTTTTAATTTTGCATCAAATTATGTTGATAAACTAATTTCTTATAATTTTAATCTTTTGGACTAAATCAATTGTAAATGTAAGAAAATAATTATGAATAGACTGATCAATTCATATGATGTCCGGTACTGAAAATAGTTTACCTGTCACCTGAACAGGTAGATTTCAGCTGTCCAACAACTAATTAGCCTTGATTAAAATTATAAAGTATTAAAGAAGGGGTTGTTTTGATAGTAATTAATCATCATGTCACTTTTATGACCGGAAATGTGTGGATGTTAAAGGCAAAAGGTTGGGTCAAAAAGATCGTGAATTTATGTTAAAATGACCGAAAAAGCATTGAAAACTAAAAAGTAGATGACCGTTTCATGCTTTGTCCAGCCGGACTTTTACCGGACATTATACAAATGACTGGAATATATGACCGTTTTGGAAGCCCTGAGCTGAATTCCTCTCTTTAAAATAGTTTACTCAAGAAAGATAAAGTTTGTTAAATACAATTTGTTTATTTTTCAGAACCATTATAATGCCCATTGCCAGAGAATTTCGTCCAGAAGCTGTATTAGTTTCATCTGGATTTGATGCAGCAATGGGCCATCCTGCTCCTCTTGGTGGATACCAGGTCTCACCTGCCTGTATGTTATATTTATTTGTGTCATATTTTCAGCTCTTTTCTGGAATTCAGTAGTACTGTGTTCTTTCAAGTTATGGATTCATTTTGGGGGTAAAGATGACTTTTGTCCCCACTTTTTCTCTCTAAAAAATATCTCTTTAAGCATAAAATGATCCACAAAAGTTTTGCCTTGATGTTTAAAAGTATTTTTCTCTTACCCTCCCCTTTCTTCAAACCCTGAATCATCATTTGGTTTTGCATTTCAAGCGTTAAGGGATATTATTGAAAGTAGGACCTAATTTAAGTAATAGTTACATATTTATATTGTTATTGAAATGTTACCAATAACTTTATAGGTGTAAAGTGTCATGATAATAGATGTTCAATGACCAGGTTCAGATTATATCACTAGTCTGACTAGAAACAGTTTATAGCTACAGTCAAATAAGGGAAATAACTCTGTTCACAAAGTTATATTAGGGGTACATTGTAGGAGATATGTGATAAACTTGTATTATTTCATTTGGACAATATTGGAAATAAAAACTAAAAAACCTTTTTTTAACTTACAATTAAATGTAAATTTTTATATATATGATGCAAACATGACTAACGTTCTGTATTGAGGATAATGGTTGATCGATTATTGTATGATTAGAAAAAATATAAGTTAACCAACACCTGAAATCGTGATTGTGCGGTAGGGTATTGTTTGATTAGTGTAAAATGTCTATATCTGCACGAGAGCCCTTTGAGGATTAAGAAAATATATATATTTCTAAAGTATTTTGGTCATTGTTGAAGACATGATTGTTAGGGTCATTGTTCAAACTTTCAAATTGGTACCAGAGGTCTTGTAAATACTAAGAGATGTACAGCAAACAGTACTTAAAGGGGGCAGCTTAAAATTGAAATGGTTTTATTGAATTAAAATTGTGATTTCAACAGTAATCCAACCTGCTACTTTTAAGATTCTGAGACAAAAATAATATATTTAAACTTGAAGTTTCAATTGGTTAAATAAATGAATATTTCTGAAATACAATTTGTAAACATTTAATTGTGTATTTTTTCAAGGTTATGGTCACATGACAAGAGAGCTAATGTCATTGGCTGATGGTAAGATTGTATTAGCATTGGAAGGAGGATATGAGTTGACTGCCATCAGTGATGCAGCTGAGATGTGTGTCAAGGCATTATCTGGAGATGAGGTTTGTTTATCTAACATTTTCTTATTTTTAACAGTTTGTTTAACCTGTCCAAAAAAATGTATGGATATTTGATATTCATATTCATGATAATTTTCACAGTATTGAAACTTATTAAAATTATGTTGAAAATTTAATATTAATGATAATTAAGCCATTAAAATTATGTTGAAAATTTAATATTAATAATAATTAAGCCATTAGAATTATTTTGAAAATTTAATATAAATAATAATTTTAAGCCATCATATGTTTGTATCTTGGAACTATTGCGTTACATTACCTATATTTACTAATACTGTAATGTTTTATTTTATAGTTACCTTCAGTTCAGGAGGGAGAACTGCAGAGACCATCATGTGCCCCAGCCTTAGAAACTTTTGAAGAAGTTTTGAAAACTCAGGGTACGCAATTTATATAAATTTTACCTTAAATTATCATAGGAATGACTTTAATATTTTTTCTGTCTATGAAGAAATAACATAAAAAATCTGGTGCACACTGAATAACGCGTGTAGAGGGTTCTTTAAAGTGTGCACCACATTTTTTATGTTATTTCGAATAGACAGAAAAATATTACAGTCGTTTCTTATAATTTAATTCTTAATTCTATTTTAAACTGGAGTAAATCATATAAGAACGTTGATGACGTCACAGTCACATGACAAAATTATGTCTATGGGCTGATAAACAAAAGTACGTCAGCCAATCACAAGACATGTTACATCCAAAATTAAATTTATATTGAAATAATAGGGAAATCTTAACAAAAATTGGCTTAAAAATGTTTATGTATTGGATTCCTCATCAGAGAACTCATTTTGTCTTATATACAATCATATGTTGATTAAGCACTAGACTCTTTAACTTTAAGATGATACGGAATTCATTGTTTAACTGTTAATACTCTTTTAGTAATCAGATACTACAAATTTTCAGTAATCATATGATTCTTTTTATGCCCCACCTACGATAGTAGAGGGGCATTATGTTTTCTGGTCTGTGCGTCCGTTTGTCTATTCGTCCGTCCGTCTGTCCCGCTTCAGGTTAAAGTTTTTGGTCAAGGTAGTTTTTGATGAAGTTGAAGTCCAATCAACTTCAAACTTAGTACACATGTTCCCTATGATATGATCTTTCTAATTTTAATGCCAAATTAGAGTTTTTATCCCAATGTCACGGTCCACTGAACATAGAAAATGAAAGTGCGAGTGGGGCATTCGTGTACTGAGGACACATTCTTGTTCTATATAATTTACATACAATCTCGAAACAAACGATACTAGAGGTGAAAAAACATGCATATGCAGAAGGCTAGAGTTCATTAGCATTGATTTTATATTGATTTTTGTTTATTTTGATTTTTTTACTGAAGTCTTCATATAAAAATAATAAAGGGAGACAATGTCCATACTTCCCTCTAGGTCTACGAAGCTCTTTGGTTCGTATTTTGGCATAATCATGGGTTTTGAGATGTGTGCAGTTTTGTGTAGTTAATATTAATGTACCTGAATAAAAAATATTATTTGTTTCATTTCTAGCTAAATATTGGCCTGTAGTACAAAAGTACCTGGGAACAATACAGTATTCATTGATGGAGGCTCAGAAAAGAGAAATGGAGGAGGCTGATACTGTGTCTGCGTTAGCTTCTTTGTCTATGGTGGCAGGAAAGAGAAGGTATAATATTTATAGGAGAAAACTTATTCAAGACATGTCCTCCATAGGACTTACTTACTTACTTAGTCCTTGTTATGCCTTTTGGCACATAGGGCAAGGAACATGAAAATATGTAGGGGTATAACTGGTATTGTTTTTATCAATCACAATGCTTCTTTTAGATCTGGTTCAGTAACAAAATGTATTGTAAAGTGTTTGACTTAATACTGAAAAAATAGAGAGAAAAAAAAACACAATTGCATGTACATACTGAAAAAAAAGAGAAAACAAAACACAATTGCATGTATAATTTGGTACTTATCTTAAAAGCGAATGCCACAGAGGGACGGCTATACATTTTACCTTATTTAAAATACATTTTTTTCCAGGTTGGAATTAGAAACAAATTATTATTATAGAAAGGAAAAATTGTTGTAAAAATGTTCAAATCTTTGACAGTATAACTTTGTACTAGTTTTAAGGAGTTTACTACTTGCTTCTCTCTTTTTTTCAGTAGTTCTTTTGAACAATCAGAGCCAATGGAAGAAGGTGAGTCATAAGATGCCATGGAATACTTCAGAAGTTGAGAGAGTACGGCAATGGGTTGTGCCACTTAAGAATAAAGATATGTTGGTGCAATGAGAAACTGTCTGTGCATTAGTGATAGGTTAACAGATTCGGGACTGTAATTACTAGATTGTGTAATGATGGAGATGTGTTATGTTCCTTTTAATACTTGTTCAATTACATGCCTTTTGAGTGAGAGGACCACTTCAAAATAAACCAGTGATTTTTTCTTGTGTCTCTTTTGTAATTTTGATATTAAACTTAGTGTATGACTTTAGATGTCCAATGGAGTTTGTATATAATATTGAGATGTAGATCCCAAGTGTACAGCCTTAGTGCAATATGTAACTGTGATAGCTTTCAGTGTGTGTAGGAACCGTTCATAGAGTTGTTCCCCTTGATAGTTTGCAAAGCTACTTCCTTTACTGGAAAGAAAATGTTTTCCTTTCACTTGTCACTAAATTGATTTTTGTTGTATAAATTATACATACAATTTGAATTTATAATTGGAATTGGGTCACAATAATTGTTATATAAAGCAATCTGTGTCCGTATGTTTGTTAGGGGTAAGTTGTTGTTTGTTTGTCTGACTGCTTATACATGTGGTCATATTGTTTTAAGTCTGCTGGACAGAAGAATGTTAACACTAAAGAACAAAGGATTACATTTCAAGGGTTTCCATGCCAAATTTGTTGATGGTTTTTATGTTTGTTATATAATTGAGAAGAATATATTTTGTGTTGTTTTCTTCATGGAAATTTTAAAAATTGTTCATGTATAAAGTTGTAAAATTCTATATTTATCATTTATTGTTCTGTAATATATTATGTATACATATTTTTTAAAGATTGTTTGATCCTTGTGGTTATCAAATATGTTCCTGTTTTAATTAAACCATTGTTACAAAGTATTTTTTTTTTGTAACAATAAGATTTGAAATTATGTGAAATTGTCAATTGGACGTTGAAAATTAATGTTCATTATTTGATCATTGAAGTTTTCTTTTTATATTATATATATATATATATATGAGAGCACATATCTTTTTAGTGAAAAACTTGTTTATTTTAAAAATGACACTGAAGTAATATTTTTCCTTCTTAAACTACCAAAAATGATACGATAGGAGACAATGTACTAAGTGTGAATTTTAGGAATTTATTGAATATTGTTTTTGATACATTTAAAGGTCCTTTTATATTTTATTTAATACATCTAGGAACTTAATTGTCAATGATTTTATAGAAACTTTGATTCATAATTTTGGCAATTGAGGAATCAAGTTTGTTTTTAGGTGAGTTTTTAAAGTCGTAGTGAAAATGTATACAAAATGTAAAAGATAAGAAATTTGTAGAATTTGTTGGAAATGTCACAATGAAAAGTTTTCTTTAATGGTATAATTAAATCAGGAATGATTTGTATGAGAAAGGAGGAGGAGATACTGATGATTGACAGGTAGATAGGTGGAGTCAAGGGTATAATTACTTCTACCCTGATGATAATTTTTTGTTAATTTTTAAACAGAACCCTGACCAAATTCATAATTATTGTTGAAAACCTTTGTGGCCATAATTTAAATGTCAGTGTGCAAGATCAGCTTTTGTGAATAAGTTGTTTTAATGCATAGTGAATCAGCATTGCTTTTAGTTGTAAATGTCTAAATCAATATTTGATTCCATTTCAGTCATAATTAATGTAAAATTGTCTACGGAAATTACTGTATCACAAGTATAAAACTTATAAGTTAAAACAGAGATTCACCTGAAATAATTTCTACTGATACTAGGTTGTACAATGTTAACATTTAGATTTTAGGCGGAAAGCAGCAGGCATTTGTATATCAGTGTATGTCAGTAGAAATGTCTGTTCATTTGTTCTACCTTACTGGTTAGACTAACAGTCTGGTTCATTTCTCAGAATCTTGTTGCACTTATCATATATCATTTTTTTTTGTTATTCTCATCTTTACTTCGGTTTAAGTTCTATATTAAGGTCAATTTTCCAGAAATTTATGGTAATATATTTATGACCTTCATCACAACTTTTATTTGGAGTCTACCATTGCTCCAGTTGTTTTGTAACATACCAATATAATAAAATGATCTAATATTCAGTGATCTTATTGTACAAACTGTTCAGCTATCCCTTTCTTCTAGATTAAGTCAGGGTATTCAAGTCTTACACATTATGTTATAAGTGTTCAAGGAATGAACTTCACATCAGACAGATCCTGCATTAAAAATGTCAATAACACATCATGTTAATCTTCTTTTATACTCATCATACATTGCTACTGTACTTTTAAATTTACATCTTGTATTTTTATAAGCTTCCACACTTTTTCTTGACAACATGTTAATGGTATTGTGTTTTTGTGGATATTTTTACATTATTATGTCATTTAGCTGTCATATGTAAAACTGATGTATCCTTGCCCTCACTAAAAGTGAATCTGCTTTTTTGCTTTGTACATAAAGCATTTGGCACAAATTATCTAGTCGCACAGTAAGACATATATTCTCATGAATGTATTTCATTATTAAATTTAATACTCCAAATTGACTTAACATGATCTGGTAACCAGTTATTTTTTGGATGTCCAATAGCAACAATTGGCAGAAGATGTCTAGATAAGTTTTTGAAAGATACATTTAAAATCTTTTTTATAAAGGAGTTTAATTTTTTTTTTATATAAATTCTTGATCTTTTTTCATAATTATCAGTTTTTTGTAACAGTGTAATATATATTGTTTCCAGAATTTAGGCACTGTCAGGTATACAGTGCCACAAAAACATGTATAGATCTAGAAGAAATTATTTTTATATGATGTTTCTTCTTTTTTGAAATTTTAATAAGCAAATTTTTACAGCTAATTTGAACTTAGTTGTTAAATTGTTGATTTATATTGTGAACTTTACCTTATTATTATAACTAATGTTAAGCAAAAAAATAACTCAAGCAGTGAAAGATTTATATTTGGTTGTTTGTGATTGAAAATTTTGTTCCTATCAATAATTTTCCTTGTAAGTTCATAGAAATCATCAACATTTAGTTGTCAAAATCTAAAGTGATCAGAAAACCATATCATTCATGTCAGAATTCAGTTTTTTTGCAGCATAAAATATCTCACAGTTTATAATCACAAACCATTTGGCATTCATTTCATGTTACCATAGCATTGATTGGTCATGTGATCGGTCAAATGCTGATGGACGAAGTTGTATTTTTCATTATTTGCTTGTAAAGCAGGTTACGTTAACCATATATAATTTTCTGTTGTTGGTAAAGTAGTGCTACTATTAAATATTATATATCTTTTTATTTGTTTTAGTAGACAATACGATCTTCTTTCTTGTAAAAAAAAATCTTTGTCAAATTTGTGAAGTAAATTTTGTTGACTACTGTATAGTTTTTGTTGTATCATTTAATTGGCCATCATGGTATTTTTGTAAGGACAGGGAGTTTCTGTGATATATATATATAAGGTGACATACAACAACACAGCTGGATATATATATATAGCTGTGTTGTTGTATGTCACCTTTTACTAATTGCTTGTCCTGTCCTCATATTTTTTCATTTTTTCTTGTAAAAAATACAACAAAGTATGAGGTGGACCTAGTCTTCAAAATAAAGATTAAGAGGTATAAAAGGAAGATATTATTGCATGTGTTTTCCCAAATATTTTTGGATAATAGATTTGTGTTTCCTCCTGTGCTGAATAGTACGAATAAGATCTGCCCTTGTTATCCATAAAGGATTTTGATATAATTTGTTTCCAAAAGAGTACTATCATAAGATGAAAAGCCAATGCTGATTGAAACAGTTTCTAGCACTTATGGCATTTAGTAAATTTAAAGATCTTAATGTCTTACATTTAATTAAAATAACAATAATTAGAGGGTTATATTTATCTACATGAGTCCCAAAGGATGTGAATGTAGGTTACTGTAAAGTCTGCAATAATGAGTGAAACCCACAAGGTATAGTAAGCAATAAAAAGTAAAATCACAAAAAACTGAACTTTGAGGAAAAAATTCAAAAAGTAAAATCCCCAATCAAATGGCAAAATCTAATCCTCAAACACTTCAAACGAATGGATAACAACTGTCTTATTCCTGACTTGGTACAGGCATTTTATTATGTAGAAAATGCTGTGATAAACCTGGTCATATAGCTAGCTAAACCCCTCACTTGTATAACAGTTGCATACCATTCCATTTTATTGACAACGATGTGTGAACCAAACATACAGACATAATAGGTATAAATGTAGAGCAGTCAACATTGTGTTATTATTAGCTTAATCACTATAAAAACAAACAAATATATATATATATATATATATATATAAAAAAAACTATACCATGGCACAACATTACAATGACAGGATTTATAAGTATAGAAAAAAATACCAGCATGACAAAATGTGAAAAAAATCAAAAAGGAAATATTTACAACACCCAAGGACAACCACTGAACTATCATTGGGGACAGGCACATAGAGAATTCTGTGAGGTTAAAGCTAAATTGTATATGTATCTATCATCCCTTCCTAACTTGGGACATTGGTGTAAAAGGACAAAATAAAAAATAAAAAGCAGATCATCAAAAAACACAAACGAAATAAGTAAAAGAAAAAGGAAAAGTACCTATCTAAGAATACGTGCAGTTCTGGAAGATAGTTCAAAGTCCCCTGCAAACTACAGGTAATGAATAAATCATGTCTTCCCAGACTAAAATATCATTGAGTACACAGTCAGTGGATGTTTGGTAACGAAGACACCATCAACAGTCTGAGGAAAGCATGACGGAACAGAATGTGAACCGAGGATTCTTAACAATTCGCTATCTAATCAAAATAAAGACATAAACAAGTCAAATGCTCGAAAGCAGTTAAACAACTGTCGAACAAATTTGTATCTATTTCTCTTCTTCTATTTGCTGCATGTTACACAAAAACTTGTGAATTCCAGGTAAGTTGATGAAAGTTTTCTAAACAATTGGCAATCTAATAAAAAAAGAACTAGGTCATAGTTGTCTTTTGACATTGTTTTACATTGTGTCGTAGATCAAATGTATTCGTTCAGTGTATGTTTACTTGTTTTCTATATGTTGTTTTGATTGAGTTACACCATAAAATATTAATTGAAATAGCTTGTGTTTCTATGTCGTCATGTTACTCTACTGCTCCAGGTTAGAATGAAGGTTGGTGCCTGTTGAAACGTTGAAACCGGCAGCATTTCAGGCCTTTGGACCTCTCCTAAGTCTGGAACCTGATGTTCAGTTGTTTTCGTTTGTTAAATGGTTCATAAATGTTTCTCGTTTCTCGTTACTTATATAGGGAAAACGGTAGTATTACATTTTCCCAGCCTTAGGTTGGCCTTTTGTGTACCCAAGGCAGGTGAAGGAAGTCAAATTAGGAGCGCTGTGATTGGATATAAGGGTACAATATATGTTTTTAATTATCTATGAATAACTGCAGTGTGTAAATTTACAATATAATTTAAAATCTATTGAAATATTTTCTAGAGAATTATTCGAAAAGGCTTCCAAAATTTAAAAAAATTGTAAAATGACGGTGGGCATGGATAACATTAACAAGCTCCGTTGGAAATTGGTCATGATACTATTTGGCTTTAATTTTTAAAATAGATTAATAATGTACTAACACCACACATAACTGTTTTCTCCAGGTTTTTATTATAAAAAGTGGTAAATTTAGGAATTGTAAGTATTGTCGCCTATAGCAGAATAAATAGTACCGTTTTCCCTATAAATTAGACCGTTGGTTTTCCTATTTGGACTGTTTTACTCTAGTCATTTTGGGGCCCTTTGAAGCTTGTTGTTCTGTGAGAGCAAAGGCTCTGTGTTGAAAGCCTTTCTTTGACCTATACTGGTTTACTTTCACACATTGTGACTTTGATGGAGAGCTGTCTCATACCACATCTTCTCATTTCTACTTACCGTATTCTCGATAGCATTTGAACAACTGACACAAACATTAGCTATTCATCAAATTATACTTCTGGTTTCATATAAAAGTGAGGTTCCTAAATGGAACGTTTCAAAGACAATAATAATCAAAAACCAAGGAGTAAACAAAGACTCGTAAAACCAAAAGACATTTACATCAACAGTTAAAAATAATAAGTAAGAAACAACACGAACTCCACTAAAAACCGGGAGTAAAATCAGGTGCTCCGGAAGGGTAAGCATTTCCTACACCGTATACGGCATCCGTCGTGTTATTTCTTTGTTCAGTTCGGTAATATTAGAAGGTTAATTATTATGACTGAGGAAGAATATCAGATATGATTTCTGACACACTTTTGTCATAATGGCCAATCAGCTGATGATGGCGACCGTAAAATTTCTTGAGTGATGACCTTAATTTGATTCATTCATAGCCCTGTCTAAGCAACTTTTGAGAAAGCAGTATTCTTCGTTCAACAAAATCAATGTACTTCGAGCTAGCTCTAGGGTAACGTATCAATTGAGACACATATACTCCATATGCTGGTGCTGCTGGGATGTTGCTACACAGAAATGGAAAGTTGACTATAGGAAAATTAAAATCATCGCGTTTGTCATAAATTTTGGTATTCAACCTACCATCCGTAGTCATTTCGACAAAAAAGGTCTAAATATGAAGCAGATTTATCTGTGTCGGTAGTTTTTTTTAATTTCAAGTTCACTTGGATATATTTAAATGTTAATTGGTGATCACTGAATCGATTATTATTAAGAGACAGTACATCATCAATATACCGAAAGACTGGGCTAATTTCTTTTCTCCTTTCTGTACAAGCCTCTGCTTCATAGGAATACAAAAACAAATCTGCAAGTAGAGGAGTGCAATTGGTACCCATTGGGATTACAATAGTCTGTTGGAAGACAAAACCTCCAAATTCAACAAATATGTTGTCAATTAAAAAGTCCAGCATGGCAGTGATATCCTCTTCGGTGTATTTTTTGCTTGACTCTATGATTTTTCACAAAGAAGCTGAATTCCTGCCCAAAACTAGATATTTAAAGCGTCTAGTGCCCTTTTTGTTAAAGAAACATAAGCTGACGAGTTCTTTCAGCCGAGCTTTAAGTTTATGTGGAATAGTGGTATAAAGTGTTGAAAAATCAAAGGTTTAAATGTTGGTACAATGTCAAACTCTGTGCATGATGACATTATAAATCTAGTCCGGTGATTACAATGAAATCAAATGTGTTACTCTAAAAATGGTATTTAAATGTAACAATGATAAAAAAATCTTTGTAGAAAGAATTTCATATAGACATTATTGTTTATCCTGTATTGGAAGACGACTTCTACTGTCTCACCTTTGATGTAAGTACTCTTGTTGGTGTCTATCAGATCGTTCTTGATACGATAGAGCGTTGATATCCAGTTATCTGTTATCAGGCTTGTTTTAGTTCTTCTAGTATTGTCGGGACACATTCTGGTGTATGTGATGTGTAGTCATTATAGACCAATCTAGCAGCTCGCCTCTTAATAATTTCTAAGAGTGTTAATGTTGGCTTGGTTGATTTCGATTTCGAAATTCTCAAGTACTTTGCTTTGTCTCGGATTCGAATAAGTGGTCTCCGATTCGAATAAGTGGTCTCCTTATAAGCTTTGTGGATATTGTACAAGGTATTTGTTCCTCGGTGGCATGCGGATGACATTGCCATAATATCTAACCATCCAGGTCTTCCAAATTTTAACGCTGTTGTTATGTATCCGTGGCGTCATTTATTTCTCTGAACGTTAGGGAAAAATAAGAACAACATATTCCTATTTGGAGTTGACTTCAATCTTCCAGACATTGGAAGAACCTCATATGATACACACAGCAATCAAGTACCAATCAAGTACCAACACAGGTCAACCTAGCTTGCATTATAATGACTGCAGACCTGAACATCCAACAACTGGTAGACAAATCAACTAGAGGGTGAATTCCTTTGGGCCTTCTGTTTACATCACATCCAGGTCGTCTTGAGAGACACTCCCATCAATCGAAAATAGTGACCACGACATCGTTCTTTTAGATCTAGCAGCAAAATCACAAAACTAAAACCAATCAAGAGAACTATCAATCTCTTAGAAAAAACGATATGATGGGTATTAAGAAAATTATTACGGATAACCTCACAGATTTTCAAAACACCAAATCCAGCGACATCAACACACTGTGGAATAATTTTTAAAAAACTCATCAGGAATGTAATGACACCATACGTACTAACAAAACAGACTTGGAGGAATACACAGCTATTGAAAATTAGCATCAACAAAAAGGCCAAAAGAATCAAAAACACTAAAGATTGGAAACGATACAGATTCCTCAAGGTTAAGTTACATAAAGAATCCAAGGTTGTTCATGGAAAATAAAGGGACGATTTCACAAGTAGCAAGCAAAACACTTCTGGTTTTACACCAAGAGCAGGAAACAAGAATCAACAGTCATTGTAATCATTAATGACAAAGATGGACTACTCCACAGTGATACACCAACACAAGCTTCAATGTTAAACATTCAGTTGCAATCTGTTTACACAAAAGATGATATGCATAACATGTTTAGTTCACGCATCATTGTAAATATAACGGAATTTGATGACACTGTCGTACAAAGTGAGAGGTATAGCGCTATAAAACCAGGTTTAATCCAGCATTTTCTACATTAAAAAATGCCTGTACCAAGTCAGGAATATGACAGTTGTTGTCCATTTTTTTTTATGTGTTTTGTCGTTCGATTTTGCCATGATTAGGGACTTTACTATTTGATTTTCCTCTGAGTTCAGTATTTTTGTGATTTTACTTTATATCACACATTACACAGGGTCATTTCAAACTATGGAATACACAGTCAGCCAGACCTGAGCCTTAAATCGTTCAAAGCCACTAAGTTTGTTGAAATTCCAGCTTATATACTTAAAAAATCAGATGAACATATAGCACCATGCCTGACTATACTTTACCAGAAATTTAGACACAGGAACCATCCCTAACGACTGGCGAGCTGCCAATAATGTACCAGTATTCAAGAAAGCTGAAAAACACAAAACTTCAAACGACAGATCAGTCTCATTGATTTCAATCTGCTGAAAACTCTTGGAATTACCTTAACTGAATTTGGCAAAACTTTTTGGAATTTTGGTCCTCAATGCTCTTCAACTTCGTACTTTAATTGGCCTTTTAATTTTTTTGGATTCGAGCGTCACTGATGAGTCTTTTGTAGACAAAACGCGCGTCTGGCGTATATGCAAAATTTAGTCCTGGTATCTATGATGAGTTTATTTGGAACACATTGTTCACAGCACCATCATGGTTCACTTTGACCATCACCAAACCATATGTGACCATCAACACCGGTTCAAAGCAAACCCAGCTCCTAATAACCCTTGATAAAATTGGCAAAAAATTAGATCAAGGAGAACATTCAGAAATTACCCTGCTAGATTTCTTTAAAACGTTTTGACAAAGTGCCCCACAAAAGACTCTTTCAAACAAATGGACCATTACAGGGTCAAATGATTAACCTGCCACCAGCAACCTACAGCGGGAAACTCATATCAGCAAGACGGTAGGGAAGGCATCAAAGACACTAGATCTCCTGTATCACCATGGTTAGAATATGCATCCACTGTATAGGTCCCCTATTAAAGCAATCCAGACAAAGAATTAAAACAAAGGCCGAGAAGAGCAGCTAGGAACGTATATAATGAATAACAAGACGTATCCACAAAACTATTACAAAACCGGAGATTCACGAACTAGAGAAAGGCACCGTCTACACCAACAGCGTACAGACTACCTGGGACTTACTCATAGTGGGGTAATACATAACAGTTGTTTGAAGCATATACCGTTATCAATATCAATATCGATCCGGAGAAAAGGCGCAAAAATATCTTCCCAGACGGGGAATCGAACCCCGGCCGCCGCGGTGAGAGCGCGGAATCCTAACCACTAGACTACCTGGGACTTACTCATAGTGGGGTAACTTAACACATATAAAGAGCAACAATAACAGCAATCATGCCTTTTTGTACGTTACAACGTCATTGGGAATGTCGACTGGCGTTAGATAGACTATAGAATGTCAATAACTTAAAACTGCAAAAGGCAGCGAAATCACCGCGAATAGTCGCTACCGTCGACGCTATATAACGCATTGTTTCAGGCTGGAATCATTAACATTAACATTCGATTTGTTCTGACTCACGATAATTAAGTTATAATCCATATAATATTGTGACACAAGTAAAACATGTCGGGGGGAAGGGGGAGTGTGGTATTTATTCGGCTTTGCCTGAAATGTTTGAGCGTGCATTTGAGACATGCCTCTAAAGAATGATTTTGAAATTTGAAGTCATCTGTGCCGATCGAGTGCGCTGTTTAAACAGCACTAACATTTCGTTGCGCTTTCTATGATTTTCAAGGCAAAGCAGCATTGTGTAGGCGAGATTACTTTGATTTATCGATGGCGCTTTTGTCTGCGGCCAAAAAATATGGAGATGCCGGGGATCGAACCCGGGGCCTTTCACATGCTATTGATATTAATAACGGTATATGCTTCAAACAACGCTCTACCACTAAGCTACATCCCCGTCCCTGGATTTTCATCAATATTTCCTTTTCAATTCCGCCTTTTACCACAGGACAAGTGTTCAGGTAGGTGTCCTACGAGAGGTCGGAGATGCTCTCTTATGTTTAACTGTACATTTTTCACTTGATAGTGCACGAAAGACATAGTTTATGTGGACTCAATTACATTGACAAAAAATTAGGAGTGGAGATGCCGGGGATCGAACCCGGGGCCTTTCACATGCAAAGCGAACGCTCTACCACTGAGCTACATCCCCTTCACAACGATAAAACATTAAATTTAAGTAGTGTATTTTCATACCATGTATATATATATGCCACTCTGATTGTTAAAAAAAAGTCTTGCACCAAGACGAGATGGTTATCTTTATGTCTTTAACAGTTGAAATTTGCTGAGCAAGTACATTAGATTTTGTAGTTCTTTTTCATGAAATGAACCATCAATCAGTCGGCCTCGTTATATATTGAGCTGAAGAAAGACATAATTTATATACAGTATCGGTGGTGTAAAAGGAAATCATATAGTATATATTTGCATGATAGGACAAACATACACCGTTTCTTTCATTGACCACGTACACATAACAGTTGTTTGAAGCATATACCGTTATTAATATCAATATCGATCCGGAGAAAAGGCGCAAAAATATCTTCCCAGACGGGGAATCGAACCCCGGCCGCCGCGGTGAGAGCGCGGAATCCTAACCACTAGACTACCTGGGACTTACTCATAGTGGGGTAACTTAACACATATAAAGAGCAACAATAACAGCAATCATGCCTTTTTGTACGTTACAACGTCATTGGGAATGTCGACTGGCGTTAGATAGACTATAGAATGTCAATAACTTAAAACTGCAAAAGGCAGCGAAATCACCGCGAATAGTCGCTACCGTCGACGCTATATAACGCATTGTTTCAGGCTGGAATCATTAACATTAACATTCGATTTGTTCTGACTCACGATAATTAAGTTATAATCCATATAATATTGTGACACAAGTAAAACATGTCGGGGGGAAGGGGGAGTGTGGTATTTATTCGGCTTTGCCTGAAATGTTTGAGCGTGCATTTGAGACATGCCTCTAAAGAATGATTTTGAAATTTGAAGTCATCTGTGCCGATCGAGTGCGCTGTTTAAACAGCACTAACATTTCGTTGCGCTTTCTATGATTTTCAAGGCAAAGCAGCATTGTGTAGGCGAGATTACTTTGATTTATCGATGGCGCTTTTGTCTGCGGCCAAAAAATATGGAGATGCCGGGGATCGAACCCGGGGCCTTTCACATGCGAAGCGAACGCTCTACCACTGAGCTACATCCCCGTCCCTGGATTTTCATCAATATTTCCTTTTCAATTCCGCCTTTTACCACAGGACAAGTGTTCAGGTAGGTGTCCTACGAGAGGTCGGAGATGCTCTCTTATGTTTAACTGTACATTTTTCACTTGATAGTGCACGAAAGACATAGTTTATGTGGACTCAATTACATTGACAAAAAATTAGGAGTGGAGATGCCGGGGATCGAACCCGGGGCCTTTCACATGCAAAGCGAACGCTCTACCACTGAGCTACATCCCCTTCACAACGATAAAACATTAAATTTAAGTAGTGTATTTTCATACCATGTATATATATATGCCACTCTGATTGTTAAAAAAAAGTCTTGCACCAAGACGAGATGGTTATCTTTATGTCTTTAACAGTTGAAATTTGCTGAGCAAGTACATTAGATTTTGTAGTTCTTTTTCATGAAATGAACCATCAATCAGTCGGCCTCGTTATATATTGAGCTGAAGAAAGACATAATTTATATACAGTATCGGTGGTGTAAAAGGAAATCATATAGTATATATTTGCATGATAGGACAAACATACACCGTTTCTTTCATTGACCACGTACACATAACAGTTGTTTGAAGCATATACCGTTATTAATATCAATATCGATCCGGAGAAAAGGCGCAAAAATATCTTCCCAGACGGGGAATCGAACCCCGGCCGCCGCGGTGAGAGCGCGGAATCCTAACCACTAGACTACCTGGGACTTACTCATAGTGGGGTAACTTAACACATATAAAGAGCAACAATAACAGCAATCATGCCTTTTTGTACGTTACAACGTCATTGGGAATGTCGACTGGCGTTAGATAGACTATAGAATGTCAATAACTTAAAACTGCAAAAGGCAGCGAAATCACCGCGAATAGTCGCTACCGTCGACGCTATATAACGCATTGTTTCAGGCTGGAATCATTAACATTAACATTCGATTTGTTCTGACTCACGATAATTAAGTTATAATCCATATAATATTGTGACACAAGTAAAACATGTCGGGGGGAAGGGGGAGTGTGGTATTTATTCGGCTTTGCCTGAAATGTTTGAGCGTGCATTTGAGACATGCCTCTAAAGAATGATTTTGAAATTTGAAGTCATCTGTGCCGATCGAGTGCGCTGTTTAAACAGCACTAACATTTCGTTGCGCTTTCTATGATTTTCAAGGCAAAGCAGCATTGTGTAGGCGAGATTACTTTGATTTATCGATGGCGCTTTTGTCTGCGGCCAAAAAATATGGAGATGCCGGGGATCGAACCCGGGGCCTTTCACATGCGAAGCGAACGCTCTACCACTGAGCTACATCCCCGTCCCTGGATTTTCATCAATATTTCCTTTTCAATTCCGCCTTTTACCACAGGACAAGTGTTCAGGTAGGTGTCCTACGAGAGGTCGGAGATGCTCTCTTATGTTTAACTGTACATTTTTCACTTGATAGTGCACGAAAGACATAGTTTATGTGGACTCAATTACATTGACAAAAAATTAGGAGTGGAGATGCCGGGGATCGAACCCGGGGCCTTTCACATGCAAAGCGAACGCTCTACCACTGAGCTACATCCCCTTCACAACGATAAAACATTAAATTTAAGTAGTGTATTTTCATACCATGTATATATATATATGCCACTCTGATTGTTAAAAAAAAGTCTTGCACCAAGACGAGATGGTTATCTTTATGTCTTTAACAGTTGAAATTTGCTGAGCAAGTACATTAGATTTTGTAGTTCTTTTTCATGAAATGAACCATCAATCAGTCGGCCTCGTTATATATTGAGCTGAAGAAAGACATAATTTATATACAGTATCGGTGGTGTAAAAGGAAATCATATAGTATATATTTGCATGATAGGACAAACATACACCGTTTCTTTCATTGACCACGTACACATAACAGTTGTTTGAAGCATATACCGTTATTAATATCAATATCGATCCGGAGAAAAGGCGCAAAAATATCTTCCCAGACGGGGAATCGAACCCCGGCCGCCGCGGTGAGAGCGCGGAATCCTAACCACTAGACTACCTGGGACTTACTCATAGTGGGGTAACTTAACACATATAAAGAGCAACAATAACAGCAATCATGCCTTTTTGTACGTTACAACGTCATTGGGAATGTCGACTGGCGTTAGATAGACTATAGAATGTCAATAACTTAAAACTGCAAAAGGCAGCGAAATCACCGCGAATAGTCGCTACCGTCGACGCTATATAACGCATTGTTTCAGGCTGGAATCATTAACATTAACATTCGATTTGTTCTGACTCACGATAATTAAGTTATAATCCATATAATATTGTGACACAAGTAAAACATGTCGGGGGGAAGGGGGAGTGTGGTATTTATTCGGCTTTGCCTGAAATGTTTGAGCGTGCATTTGAGACATGCCTCTAAAGAATGATTTTGAAATTTGAAGTCATCTGTGCCGATCGAGTGCGCTGTTTAAACAGCACTAACATTTCGTTGCGCTTTCTATGATTTTCAAGGCAAAGCAGCATTGTGTAGGCGAGATTACTTTGATTTATCGATGGCGCTTTTGTCTGCGGCCAAAAAATATGGAGATGCCGGGGATCGAACCCGGGGCCTTTCACATGCGAAGCGAACGCTCTACCACTGAGCTACATCCCCGTCCCTGGATTTTCATCAATATTTCCTTTTCAATTCCGCCTTTTACCACAGGACAAGTGTTCAGGTAGGTGTCCTACGAGAGGTCGGAGATGCTCTCTTATGTTTAACTGTACATTTTTCACTTGATAGTGCACGAAAGACATAGTTTATGTGGACTCAATTACATTGACAAAAAATTAGGAGTGGAGATGCCGGGGATCGAACCCGGGGCCTTTCACATGCAAAGCGAACGCTCTACCACTGAGCTACATCCCCTTCACAACGATAAAACATTAAATTTAAGTAGTGTATTTTCATACCATGTATATATATATATGCCACTCTGATTGTTAAAAAAAAGTCTTGCACCAAGACGAGATGGTTATCTTTATGTCTTTAACAGTTGAAATTTGCTGAGCAAGTACATTAGATTTTGTAGTTCTTTTTCATGAAATGAACCATCAATCAGTCGGCCTCGTTATATATTGAGCTGAAGAAAGACATAATTTATATACAGTATCGGTGGTGTAAAAGGAAATCATATAGTATATATTTGCATGATAGGACAAACATACACCGTTTCTTTCATTGACCACGTACACATAACAGTTGTTTGAAGCATATACCGTTATTAATATCAATATCGATCCGGAGAAAAGGCGCAAAAATATCTTCCCAGACGGGGAATCGAACCCCGGCCGCCGCGGTGAGAGCGCGGAATCCTAACCACTAGACTACCTGGGACTTACTCATAGTGGGGTAACTTAACACATATAAAGAGCAACAATAACAGCAATCATGCCTTTTTGTACGTTACAACGTCATTGGGAATGTCGACTGGCGTTAGATAGACTATAGAATGTCAATAACTTAAAACTGCAAAAGGCAGCGAAATCACCGCGAATAGTCGCTACCGTCGACGCTATATAACGCATTGTTTCAGGCTGGAATCATTAACATTAACATTCGATTTGTTCTGACTCACGATAATTAAGTTATAATCCATATAATATTGTGACACAAGTAAAACATGTCGGGGGGAAGGGGGAGTGTGGTATTTATTCGGCTTTGCCTGAAATGTTTGAGCGTGCATTTGAGACATGCCTCTAAAGAATGATTTTGAAATTTGAAGTCATCTGTGCCGATCGAGTGCGCTGTTTAAACAGCACTAACATTTCGTTGCGCTTTCTATGATTTTCAAGGCAAAGCAGCATTGTGTAGGCGAGATTACTTTGATTTATCGATGGCGCTTTTGTCTGCGGCCAAAAAATATGGAGATGCCGGGGATCGAACCCGGGGCCTTTCACATGCGAAGCGAACGCTCTACCACTGAGCTACATCCCCGTCCCTGGATTTTCATCAATATTTCCTTTTCAATTCCGCCTTTTACCACAGGACAAGTGTTCAGGTAGGTGTCCTACGAGAGGTCGGAGATGCTCTCTTATGTTTAACTGTACATTTTTCACTTGATAGTGCACGAAAGACATAGTTTATGTGGACTCAATTACATTGACAAAAAATTAGGAGTGGAGATGCCGGGGATCGAACCCGGGGCCTTTCACATGCAAAGCGAACGCTCTACCACTGAGCTACATCCCCTTCACAACGATAAAACATTAAATTTAAGTAGTGTATTTTCATACCATGTATATATATATATGCCACTCTGATTGTTAAAAAAAAGTCTTGCACCAAGACGAGATGGTTATCTTTATGTCTTTAACAGTTGAAATTTGCTGAGCAAGTACATTAGATTTTGTAGTTCTTTTTCATGAAATGAACCATCAATCAGTCGGCCTCGTTATATATTGAGCTGAAGAAAGACATAATTTATATACAGTATCGGTGGTGTAAAAGGAAATCATATAGTATATATTTGCATGATAGGACAAACATACACCGTTTCTTTCATTGACCACGTACACATAACAGTTGTTTGAAGCATATACCGTTATTAATATCAATATCGATCCGGAGAAAAGGCGCAAAAATATCTTCCCAGACGGGGAATCGAACCCCGGCCGCCGCGGTGAGAGCGCGGAATCCTAACCACTAGACTACCTGGGACTTACTCATAGTGGGGTAACTTAACACATATAAAGAGCAACAATAACAGCAATCATGCCTTTTTGTACGTTACAACGTCATTGGGAATGTCGACTGGCGTTAGATAGACTATAGAATGTCAATAACTTAAAACTGCAAAAGGCAGCGAAATCACCGCGAATAGTCGCTACCGTCGACGCTATATAACGCATTGTTTCAGGCTGGAATCATTAACATTAACATTCGATTTGTTCTGACTCACGATAATTAAGTTATAATCCATATAATATTGTGACACAAGTAAAACATGTCGGGGGGAAGGGGGAGTGTGGTATTTATTCGGCTTTGCCTGAAATGTTTGAGCGTGCATTTGAGACATGCCTCTAAAGAATGATTTTGAAATTTGAAGTCATCTGTGCCGATCGAGTGCGCTGTTTAAACAGCACTAACATTTCGTTGCGCTTTCTATGATTTTCAAGGCAAAGCAGCATTGTGTAGGCGAGATTACTTTGATTTATCGATGGCGCTTTTGTCTGCGGCCAAAAAATATGGAGATGCCGGGGATCGAACCCGGGGCCTTTCACATGCGAAGCGAACGCTCTACCACTGAGCTACATCCCCGTCCCTGGATTTTCATCAATATTTCCTTTTCAATTCCGCCTTTTACCACAGGACAAGTGTTCAGGTAGGTGTCCTACGAGAGGTCGGAGATGCTCTCTTATGTTTAACTGTACATTTTTCACTTGATAGTGCACGAAAGACATAGTTTATGTGGACTCAATTACATTGACAAAAAATTAGGAGTGGAGATGCCGGGGATCGAACCCGGGGCCTTTCACATGCAAAGCGAACGCTCTACCACTGAGCTACATCCCCTTCACAACGATAAAACATTAAATTTAAGTAGTGTATTTTCATACCATGTATATATATATATGCCACTCTGATTGTTAAAAAAAAGTCTTGCACCAAGACGAGATGGTTATCTTTATGTCTTTAACAGTTGAAATTTGCTGAGCAAGTACATTAGATTTTGTAGTTCTTTTTCATGAAATGAACCATCAATCAGTCGGCCTCGTTATATATTGAGCTGAAGAAAGACATAATTTATATACAGTATCGGTGGTGTAAAAGGAAATCATATAGTATATATTTGCATGATAGGACAAACATACACCGTTTCTTTCATTGACCACGTACACATAACAGTTGTTTGAAGCATATACCGTTATTAATATCAATATCGATCCGGAGAAAAGGCGCAAAAATATCTTCCCAGACGGGGAATCGAACCCCGGCCGCCGCGGTGAGAGCGCGGAATCCTAACCACTAGACTACCTGGGACTTACTCATAGTGGGGTAACTTAACACATATAAAGAGCAACAATAACAGCAATCATGCCTTTTTGTACGTTACAACGTCATTGGGAATGTCGACTGGCGTTAGATAGACTATAGAATGTCAATAACTTAAAACTGCAAAAGGCAGCGAAATCACCGCGAATAGTCGCTACCGTCGACGCTATATAACGCATTGTTTCAGGCTGGAATCATTAACATTAACATTCGATTTGTTCTGACTCACGATAATTAAGTTATAATCCATATAATATTGTGACACAAGTAAAACATGTCGGGGGGAAGGGGGAGTGTGGTATTTATTCGGCTTTGCCTGAAATGTTTGAGCGTGCATTTGAGACATGCCTCTAAAGAATGATTTTGAAATTTGAAGTCATCTGTGCCGATCGAGTGCGCTGTTTAAACAGCACTAACATTTCGTTGCGCTTTCTATGATTTTCAAGGCAAAGCAGCATTGTGTAGGCGAGATTACTTTGATTTATCGATGGCGCTTTTGTCTGCGGCCAAAAAATATGGAGATGCCGGGGATCGAACCCGGGGCCTTTCACATGCGAAGCGAACGCTCTACCACTGAGCTACATCCCCGTCCCTGGATTTTCATCAATATTTCCTTTTCAATTCCGCCTTTTACCACAGGACAAGTGTTCAGGTAGGTGTCCTACGAGAGGTCGGAGATGCTCTCTTATGTTTAACTGTACATTTTTCACTTGATAGTGCACGAAAGACATAGTTTATGTGGACTCAATTACATTGACAAAAAATTAGGAGTGGAGATGCCGGGGATCGAACCCGGGGCCTTTCACATGCAAAGCGAACGCTCTACCACTGAGCTACATCCCCTTCACAACGATAGAACATTAAATTTAAGTAGTGTATTTTCATACCATGTATATATATATGCCACTCTGATTGTTAAAAAAAAGTCTTGCACCAAGACGAGATGGTTATCTTTATGTCTTTAACAGTTGAAATTTGCTGAGCAAGTACATTAGATTTTGTAGTTCTTTTTCATGAAATGAACCATCAATCAGTCGGCCTCGTTATATATTGAGCTGAAGAAAGACATAATTTATATACAGTATCGGTGGTGTAAAAGGAAATCATATAGTATATATTTGCATGATAGGACAAACATACACCGTTTCTTTCATTGACCACGTACACATAACAGTTGTTTGAAGCATATACCGTTATTAATATCAATATCGATCCGGAGAAAAGGCGCAAAAATATCTTCCCAGACGGGGAATCGAACCCCGGCCGCCGCGGTGAGAGCGCGGAATCCTAACCACTAGACTACCTGGGACTTACTCATAGTGGGGTAACTTAACACATATAAAGAGCAACAATAACAGCAATCATGCCTTTTTGTACGTTACAACGTCATTGGGAATGTCGACTGGCGTTAGATAGACTATAGAATGTCAATAACTTAAAACTGCAAAAGGCAGCGAAATCACCGCGAATAGTCGCTACCGTCGACGCTATATAACGCATTGTTTCAGGCTGGAATCATTAACATTAACATTCGATTTGTTCTGACTCACGATAATTAAGTTATAATCCATATAATATTGTGACACAAGTAAAACATGTCGGGGGGAAGGGGGAGTGTGGTATTTATTCGGCTTTGCCTGAAATGTTTGAGCGTGCATTTGAGACATGCCTCTAAAGAATGATTTTGAAATTTGAAGTCATCTGTGCCGATCGAGTGCGCTGTTTAAACAGCACTAACATTTCGTTGCGCTTTCTATGATTTTCAAGGCAAAGCAGCATTGTGTAGGCGAGATTACTTTGATTTATCGATGGCGCTTTTGTCTGCGGCCAAAAAATATGGAGATGCCGGGGATCGAACCCGGGGCCTTTCACATGCGAAGCGAACGCTCTACCACTGAGCTACATCCCCGTCCCTGGATTTTCATCAATATTTCCTTTTCAATTCCGCCTTTTACCACAGGACAAGTGTTCAGGTAGGTGTCCTACGAGAGGTCGGAGATGCTCTCTTATGTTTAACTGTACATTTTTCACTTGATAGTGCACGAAAGACATAGTTTATGTGGACTCAATTACATTGACAAAAAATTAGGAGTGGAGATGCCGGGGATCGAACCCGGGGCCTTTCACATGCAAAGCGAACGCTCTACCACTGAGCTACATCCCCTTCACAACGATAAAACATTAAATTTAAGTAGTGTATTTTCATACCATGTATATATATATATGCCACTCTGATTGTTAAAAAAAAGTCTTGCACCAAGACGAGATGGTTATCTTTATGTCTTTAACAGTTGAAATTTGCTGAGCAAGTACATTAGATTTTGTAGTTCTTTTTCATGAAATGAACCATCAATCAGTCGGCCTCGTTATATATTGAGCTGAAGAAAGACATAATTTATATACAGTATCGGTGGTGTAAAAGGAAATCATATAGTATATATTTGCATGATAGGACAAACATACACCGTTTCTTTCATTGACCACGTACACATAACAGTTGTTTGAAGCATATACCGTTATTAATATCAATATCGATCCGGAGAAAAGGCGCAAAAATATCTTCCCAGACGGGGAATCGAACCCCGGCCGCCGCGGTGAGAGCGCGGAATCCTAACCACTAGACTACCTGGGACTTACTCATAGTGGGGTAACTTAACACATATAAAGAGCAACAATAACAGCAATCATGCCTTTTTGTACGTTACAACGTCATTGGGAATGTCGACTGGCGTTAGATAGACTATAGAATGTCAATAACTTAAAACTGCAAAAGGCAGCGAAATCACCGCGAATAGTCGCTACCGTCGACGCTATATAACGCATTGTTTCAGGCTGGAATCATTAACATTAACATTCGATTTGTTCTGACTCACGATAATTAAGTTATAATCCATATAATATTGTGACACAAGTAAAACATGTCGGGGGGAAGGGGGAGTGTGGTATTTATTCGGCTTTGCCTGAAATGTTTGAGCGTGCATTTGAGACATGCCTCTAAAGAATGATTTTGAAATTTGAAGTCATCTGTGCCGATCGAGTGCGCTGTTTAAACAGCACTAACATTTCGTTGCGCTTTCTATGATTTTCAAGGCAAAGCAGCATTGTGTAGGCGAGATTACTTTGATTTATCGATGGCGCTTTTGTCTGCGGCCAAAAAATATGGAGATGCCGGGGATCGAACCCGGGGCCTTTCACATGCGAAGCGAACGCTCTACCACTGAGCTACATCCCCGTCCCTGGATTTTCATCAATATTTCCTTTTCAATTCCGCCTTTTACCACAGGACAAGTGTTCAGGTAGGTGTCCTACGAGAGGTCGGAGATGCTCTCTTATGTTTAACTGTACATTTTTCACTTGATAGTGCACGAAAGACATAGTTTATGTGGACTCAATTACATTGACAAAAAATTAGGAGTGGAGATGCCGGGGATCGAACCCGGGGCCTTTCACATGCAAAGCGAACGCTCTACCACTGAGCTACATCCCCTTCACAACGATAAAACATTAAATTTAAGTAGTGTATTTTCATACCATGTATATATATATATGCCACTCTGATTGTTAAAAAAAAGTCTTGCACCAAGACGAGATGGTTATCTTTATGTCTTTAACAGTTGAAATTTGCTGAGCAAGTACATTAGATTTTGTAGTTCTTTTTCATGAAATGAACCATCAATCAGTCGGCCTCGTTATATATTGAGCTGAAGAAAGACATAATTTATATACAGTATCGGTGGTGTAAAAGGAAATCATATAGTATATATTTGCATGATAGGACAAACATACACCGTTTCTTTCATTGACCACGTACACATAACAGTTGTTTGAAGCATATACCGTTATTAATATCAATATCGATCCGGAGAAAAGGCGCAAAAATATCTTCCCAGACGGGGAATCGAACCCCGGCCGCCGCGGTGAGAGCGCGGAATCCTAACCACTAGACTACCTGGGACTTACTCATAGTGGGGTAACTTAACACATATAAAGAGCAACAATAACAGCAATCATGCCTTTTTGTACGTTACAACGTCATTGGGAATGTCGACTGGCGTTAGATAGACTATAGAATGTCAATAACTTAAAACTGCAAAAGGCAGCGAAATCACCGCGAATAGTCGCTACCGTCGACGCTATATAACGCATTGTTTCAGGCTGGAATCATTAACATTAACATTCGATTTGTTCTGACTCACGATAATTAAGTTATAATCCATATAATATTGTGACACAAGTAAAACATGTCGGGGGGAAGGGGGAGTGTGGTATTTATTCGGCTTTGCCTGAAATGTTTGAGCGTGCATTTGAGACATGCCTCTAAAGAATGATTTTGAAATTTGAAGTCATCTGTGCCGATCGAGTGCGCTGTTTAAACAGCACTAACATTTCGTTGCGCTTTCTATGATTTTCAAGGCAAAGCAGCATTGTGTAGGCGAGATTACTTTGATTTATCGATGGCGCTTTTGTCTGCGGCCAAAAAATATGGAGATGCCGGGGATCGAACCCGGGGCCTTTCACATGCGAAGCGAACGCTCTACCACTGAGCTACATCCCCGTCCCTGGATTTTCATCAATATTTCCTTTTCAATTCCGCCTTTTACCACAGGACAAGTGTTCAGGTAGGTGTCCTACGAGAGGTCGGAGATGCTCTCTTATGTTTAACTGTACATTTTTCACTTGATAGTGCACGAAAGACATAGTTTATGTGGACTCAATTACATTGACAAAAAATTAGGAGTGGAGATGCCGGGGATCGAACCCGGGGCCTTTCACATGCAAAGCGAACGCTCTACCACTGAGCTACATCCCCTTCACAACGATAAAACATTAAATTTAAGTAGTGTATTTTCATACCATGTATATATATATATGCCACTCTGATTGTTAAAAAAAAGTCTTGCACCAAGACGAGATGGTTATCTTTATGTCTTTAACAGTTGAAATTTGCTGAGCAAGTACATTAGATTTTGTAGTTCTTTTTCATGAAATGAACCATCAATCAGTCGGCCTCGTTATATATTGAGCTGAAGAAAGACATAATTTATATACAGTATCGGTGGTGTAAAAGGAAATCATATAGTATATATTTGCATGATAGGACAAACATACACCGTTTCTTTCATTGACCACGTACACATAACAGTTGTTTGAAGCATATACCGTTATTAATATCAATATCGATCCGGAGAAAAGGCGCAAAAATATCTTCCCAGACGGGGAATCGAACCCCGGCCGCCGCGGTGAGAGCGCGGAATCCTAACCACTAGACTACCTGGGACTTACTCATAGTGGGGTAACTTAACACATATAAAGAGCAACAATAACAGCAATCATGCCTTTTTGTACGTTACAACGTCATTGGGAATGTCGACTGGCGTTAGATAGACTATAGAATGTCAATAACTTAAAACTGCAAAAGGCAGCGAAATCACCGCGAATAGTCGCTACCGTCGACGCTATATAACGCATTGTTTCAGGCTGGAATCATTAACATTAACATTCGATTTGTTCTGACTCACGATAATTAAGTTATAATCCATATAATATTGTGACACAAGTAAAACATGTCGGGGGGAAGGGGGAGTGTGGTATTTATTCGGCTTTGCCTGAAATGTTTGAGCGTGCATTTGAGACATGCCTCTAAAGAATGATTTTGAAATTTGAAGTCATCTGTGCCGATCGAGTGCGCTGTTTAAACAGCACTAACATTTCGTTGCGCTTTCTATGATTTTCAAGGCAAAGCAGCATTGTGTAGGCGAGATTACTTTGATTTATCGATGGCGCTTTTGTCTGCGGCCAAAAAATATGGAGATGCCGGGGATCGAACCCGGGGCCTTTCACATGCGAAGCGAACGCTCTACCACTGAGCTACATCCCCGTCCCTGGATTTTCATCAATATTTCCTTTTCAATTCCGCCTTTTACCACAGGACAAGTGTTCAGGTAGGTGTCCTACGAGAGGTCGGAGATGCTCTCTTATGTTTAACTGTACATTTTTCACTTGATAGTGCACGAAAGACATAGTTTATGTGGACTCAATTACATTGACAAAAAATTAGGAGTGGAGATGCCGGGGATCGAACCCGGGGCCTTTCACATGCAAAGCGAACGCTCTACCACTGAGCTACATCCCCTTCACAACGATAAAACATTAAATTTAAGTAGTGTATTTTCATACCATGTATATATATATATGCCACTCTGATTGTTAAAAAAAAGTCTTGCACCAAGACGAGATGGTTATCTTTATGTCTTTAACAGTTGAAATTTGCTGAGCAAGTACATTAGATTTTGTAGTTCTTTTTCATGAAATGAACCATCAATCAGTCGGCCTCGTTATATATTGAGCTGAAGAAAG